>NW_024067915.1:300000-379081 GCF_009389715.1 Phoenix dactylifera
GTGCTTCAGCTACTCACTGTAAGGTTATTGTAGTTTGACTGCATGTATACATGGTCTCTAGACATACGAGTCCATGCAGTATAGATTGGCTGCAATAGGTTCACTGTAGGAGTAGGGTATAAACCTATATGGAATCTATCGACCTTGGTAGATAAGGAGAGATCCTATGTGATTTATAAGACTGAGTTCGTAAGACCTCGCCGGGGCAGTATGCACAGTGGAGAAAGAGTTTTCCGCTCTCGAACTTAAGTCGAATAAATTTTGACGTATGACAGACGATGGGGTTTGACGAGTTGTCCATGGCCTCCGTCCTGTAGGGATCCACGATAATAGGACTGTATCATACGATAACTGTACTTAGAGGTTCATCATTCCATTCTGCTGGGTGGACACTACATGCTGCTAGGTGTCACTGGTGGATGGTGAGACTCACAGGGAATATATCGATGATCGATAAACCCTAATGAATTGAGTTGGAATCGTTCCAACCCATTGAAAGGAATTTTCAATGATATTGTGATAGAGATCGCAATATATCTCACTACCAGTCAGAATAAAATCTATAGGGTTACACACACTAGAGGTATTGACCGGTCCGATGGTTGAAATGTGATTATGAATCACGAGTAATCAATTTGATTGATGATCAGTTGAAGAAGGAACAATGGAAATTAATTAATTGAACTTAAACACGAATCCTACTTGGAGTAGGATTTCGGGAGTCCTAATTGGATTAGGAGTGGGAATCCTACTTGGAGTAGGACTGGGAGTCCTACTTAGAATAAGATTCCTATAATCCTAATTGAATTAGGATTTTGAATTCAATTTGGATTCCTACTTAGAATAGAATTCCTAGAAGTCCTAATTGGACTAGGACTTCGGATTCAAATTAGAGTTCTAATTAGATTAGGACTAAAATTAAATAAGTCCTAATTGGAATAGGATTTCTTAAGTCCTAATTAATTATTAATCTAATGAATCAATAAGACTCCTAATTGGATTAGGATTGAAGAGTTCAATTGAGTCATAATTGATTTGAGTTCTAATTGGATTAGGACTTACCTAGATTAAACCCAAATAGTTCATGATTTGGTTAAAGCCTAATGTGATTATGACTAAACCAAATAGGGGCCTCCCAATCCTCCTTAGAGGAGGACTAGGGCAACATATGAAGAGGGGCTCATGCCCCTCCTCCTCTTCCTTGCATGTGCGGCACAACAAGAGGGGCCGACGCCCCTCTTGGAAATAAATCAAAGGGCTCCTAACTTGTAGGTGCCCTACATGCTTTAAAAGGGGAAGAAGGGGGCGGCACCTAGGGCATTGAAGCCCACTCCTCCTCAGTCGTACGCCCCCTCTCTTCCTCCTCTTGGTTCAGCCGCAAGCAAGGGAAGCAAAAGAAAAGGTGTTGGTGGCCTCTTCATCCTCCCTTCCTCCTTCCAACGCAGGAAAAAGAAAGAAGGCTGCAGGGGCTTTGTTCCTTTACTTTTCTTCATCCTTCTTCTTCCTCCTCCCAAGCACAATCAAGGGTTGATTCAAAGGGAGGACATCAGCCATTAAAAGAAGTCTCTGCAAGGGAGCTAGGACCCCGGGGAGACAAGAAAGCTTTGATCGGATCTCTACTTCGTGTGGATACCCGTAGAGGCCGGACGCATGAACGGGTTCCCAACAATTTTGTCAATCGAATTGACCAAATTACCCCTGAATGATTCTTAATAATTAATCAGCCATTTGATCAACCTAGAGATTTCTATGCGTGTGACTCCATAGGTTCGAACCTAAGCCGGTAGCACAAGAACAACTTTTTGTACTAATCGAAATGACCATCTAGCAATGGTACCTGACATCCGGATAGGACGAATGATCGCAAAGCAACATTCAAGAACCCTTGGACTATGGTTACCGTATAATTTATCCCTATGACTCCTAAACGCCGGGATGACTTCAGAGTTCTGTCAACTCTGTAATAAGTGCATCCATGATGTGATTCAACTTTAGAAATCCTGTGACTTCTCACAAGCATTACCCTGGCCAAGGTTTTGCTAAATTGAACAGAAGGCATTATCTCCTGTTTCCTGGAGGAATCAATTCCATCTTGACTCACAACTGACTGCGCAAGTACTTGACTATACCCAGGGACTTTCCGTTACTGAATTAGAAATTCAGGTAGTCCGGTACCAAAGTACAGTGAGTTGCTTGCTAGTCACAGGTTGCGGTCTCAGTTCAGAGGGCCAAACTTATCCCCATATCCACTCGGAACATCTCTTGACAGTAGAGCATTCTAAAATTGGTCACGTTCAGTGAAATGTACTCCTACACTTCACCTGTGTGACGTATCAGTGTCTCCACACCCCTTGGTTAAGAGGATAACCAACGTATATGTCACACAACGACCTAATCTCGATAATGTTGTCGTCCTAGTAACAACATATCATTTGATCGCGAACAGTTTTAAGGACTTGAAGATAAATTCTCCTTTATCATAAAACAAGTCCTATGGACTTCATCATATAATAGTTCATTTGAAGATGTACAATAAAATGATGAACAATACCAAATAACATTTTATTAATTTATCAATTCATTTACAAAATTTAATCATCAGCGCACTGACAATTGACTCTTAGGATACAATTCCTAACAATACCCATACCTCAATAGCATCACGGCATGATGACAAAATGATGCTCTCGACTGACCGCCTCTAAAGCTCCTCCTCATCCTTAGGCATAAATTCCTAAACCATATCTCACATCATCTGGGGGTCACCATGGTGGAGCACCAAGTCACTAACCTTGATCGACCAATCTAGTCAAAAGGTTGTCGACCTAAGCCTCTACAATGAAGCCTAGGATGCGGAAGTTGAAGCATGTGAGACCTAGGTAGCAGCAATCAAGGTAGGCATTGGTCAAGGCACCATCACTAAGGTTGGGATGGCCTCTAGACTAGCCGTCGAAGCTTGGGCGGCCTCTAGACCAACTATTGAAGCTTGGGTTGTCTCGAGGGCAGCCACTAGAACCTAAGCGACCGCAAAAAATGTGGCAGCTGCTGTAGCAACTATCAGAACAACCTTGAAGGCTTTGAATGGGAATGCCTCCTAGGAAGCCTTCAAAGCAGGTGGACAAACAAAAATGGGGAGAATGGCGTTCACCTCCACCGCTGATGATCCCTCTGCGATGGGCCTTTCTCCAGCCCTAACAGATTCTACTAAGCTCGATGTGATAAGAGGATCAGCCTCGTGGAAGATGAGCCTGCTAGAATCTTCTTCTTCCTCCCCATTGACGGGTTGGCTCCACTAGGTCTCTTTGAGAAACCCACTAGCTCATCAACCTCAAACTTCATCGCTGCACAAATAAAGATGAATAAGTCAGTGACCGAATAATTATGCCTCAAAAAAAGAAAGAAGCAAAGAAAATTACCCTCGACAGATGCAGGATTGAAGCTAGCATTCACTAAGCCCATCTTGCCAAGTAGCTCGGCAAAAGCTCGAGCCTTCATCTGATAAAGGACATTGATCGATTCTTGCTCTTTGTCCGATAGGATAAAAAAGAAGCTCAATGCCTTCTTCCTCAGTATTTTCTATCATATCGTAATGCCCTACAAAGCTGTCAAGGTCATGAAGAAGAACTAGCCCTTACAATTGTGGGTGGAAGAAGGGCTTGAAAAAAGATGATGTAATCCTTTTTGTAGAAAAAGTACCACCACCCTTTATTCCGAGGATGCGCCTTCATCTGAAAAAGGCTCAAAACAACCTAATGGTTGGAACAATCTCGTGGAGTCTTAGAAAACAAAAAAAATCCAACTATCAATCTTTAAGCATTGGGAGCAAGTTGGGTTGGGACGAGCTGGTACTGAACCAATAGATCAAAGATAATCAAAGAAATTGCGAGCCTTAGCCCCACCCTTAAAGTTTCCTTGTAGAGGGCAAGTTGATTCTCCTAAGGTGACATTACCCGATCAAAAGGACCGAGCAACTCCAAGGCAAAGTTCCAAAGGATGAATAACATAGCTTGAATCTAATTGAGATCGGACTCGTCTAGGACATTCATTTTGTTGGAAATTATGTCCTAAAAGTCAATAGTCAACCTGTTGATGATTGAGATTATATGAATTAATAAATAATAGGAGAAATTACTTTTCCATCCCTCTAAAGACTCCACTGTAACAAAAAGTCCTTGTTAATTAAATCTAAAACATCCGGTCCAGAAACTTTCCAAACTGTAATTCCCGGTCCCTGAGCCCCTTTTATTTTGAAATAAGATACCGAAAATGCCCCTTCCCTTATGATCTCCCATCCTCTCGAAGAAGAATTTCAGAGACTTTCCAAACTGTAATCTCCCAGCTGCGGCTGCTGCCGACCGCGGCCTGCCCCCTCCCACGGCCGCCGCCGGCCCCGGCTCGCCTCCTCCCGAGCCCCCTCCTGCGGCCGCGCCGCCGGGAATGCCTCAGCCTCCGCCCCCATGGTGGGAAGGTGCCGAAGAAGAGGAAGAAGGGCGCCGTCCCGCATCCTGTGGCTGTCACCGGCCACGGCCCGCCCTCCTCCAGCGTCCGCCGCGGCGCAGCCCCTTTCTGGCGCCCTCGGCCTCGCGGGAAGAGAAGAAAGGAGAAGAAGGGAAGAAGAGAAGGAAAAAAAAGAAAAAGAAAAGAAAAAGTTTGAATAGGGGTCGACTCCTGCTCTACTGGGGTTGACTCGTGAGAATCTTGGGTCGACTCGCTCACTTCTACAATAATTTTCTAAGAACACTTAACTGTGTGCACAGTCCTGTTTACTGTGTTCGCAGACAACTTAACTGTGTGCCGCCAGCTCGTGGGAGGAGAAAAAAGAAGAAAGAAGAAGAAGGGATGAAGAGAAGAAAAAAAGAAAAAAAATAAAAATAAAGTTAAATAAGCTTGGAACATAGTTAAATAAGTTTGGAACACACTTAATCTAGCATGACACACAGTTAAATAAGCTTGGAACACAGTTAAATCATCCCGGAACACACTTATTCTATCCCGGAACACAGTTATTTCGACTGTGCACGCAGTTAAGTGTTATTAAAAAATTATTGTAGACTTATGCTGAGCTGGGGTCGAGCTGGGGTCGACCCCTGAAGAGCTGGGGTCGACTTCAGGGGTCGACCCCTGAAGAGCTGGGGTCGACCCCTAAAGAGCTAGTGTCGACCCCTGAAATCAGGCAGAAAAACAGCTCTCTGGAAAGCCTGGGAGAGTCGACTCGAGGTGAGCAGGGGTCGACTCGTGTTGTTAAGGGGTCGACTCCAGGTGAGCAGGGGTCGACCCCAGGTCTGTGAACACAGTTAAGTTGTCTGTGAACACAGTTAACTTATCTAGGAACACAGTTAACTTGTCTAGGAATACAGTTGTTTAGGAACACAGTTAAGTTGTTTGTGAATACAGTTAACTTGTCTAGGAACACAGTTGTTTAGGAACACAGTTAAGTTGTTTGGGAACACAGTTAACTTGTCTAGGAACACAGTTAAGTTGTCTGTGAACATAATTAACTTGTCTAGGAACACAGTTAAGTTGTTTGGAAACACAGTTAACTTGTCTAGGAACACAGTTAAGTTATCTGTGAACACAGTTAACTTGTCTAAGAACACAGTTAACTTGTCTAGGAATACAGTTGTCTAGGAACATAGTTAAGTTGTCTGTGAACACAGTTAACTTGTTTAGGAACACAGTTGTCTAAGAATACAGTTAAGTTATTTGGGAACACCGTTAACTTGTCTAGGAACACAGTTAATTTGTCTAGGAACACAGTTGTCTAGGAACACAGTTAACTTGTCTAGGAACACAGTTGTCTAGGAACACAGTTAAGTTGTCTGTGAACACAGTTAACTTGTCTAGGAACATAGTTGTTTAGGAACACAGTTAAGTTGTTTGGGAACACAGTTAACTTGTCTAGGAACATAGTTAAGTTGTCTGTGAACACAATTAACTTGTCTAGGAACACAGTTGTTTAGGAACACAGTTAAGTTGTTTGGGCACACAGTTAACTTGTTTAGGAACACAGTTAAGTTGTCTGTGAATACAGTTAACTTATCTAGGAACACAATTAAGTTGTCTGTGAACATAGTTAACTTGTTTAGGAACACAGTTTTCTAAGAATACAGTTAACTTGTTTGGGAACATAGTTAACTTGTCTAAGAACACAGTTAATTTCTCTAGGAACACAGTTGTCTAGGAACACAGTTAAGTTGTCTGTAAACACAGTTAACTTGTCTAGGAATACGGTTAAGTTGTTTGGGAACACGGTTAACTTGTCTAGGAACACAGTTAACTTGTCTAGGAACACAGTTAACTTATCTAGGAACACAGTTAATTTGTCTAGGAACACAGTTGTCTAGGAACACAGTAAAATTGTCTGTGAACACAGTTAACTTGTCTATGAACACAGTTGTCTAAGAACACAGTTAAGTTGTTTGGGAACACAGTTAACTTGTCTAGAAACATAGTTAACTTGTATAGGAATACAGTTAATTTGTCTAGGAACACAGTTGTCTAGGAACACAGTTAAGTTGTTTGGAAACACAGTTAACTTGTCTAGGAACACAGTTAACTTGTTTAGGAACACAGTTAATTTGTCTAGGAAAACAGTTGTCTAGAAACACAGTTAAGTTGTCTGTGAACACAGTTAACTTATCTAGGAGCACAGTTGTCTAGGAACACAGTTAAGTTGTTTGGGAACACAGTTAACTTGTCTAGGAACACAGTTAACTTATCTAGGAACATAGTTAACTTGTTTAGGAACACAGTTAACTTGTCTAGGAACACAGTTAAGTTGTCTGTGAACACAGTTAACTTGTCTAGGAACACAGTTGTCTAGAAACACAGTTAAGTTATTTGGGAACACAGTTAACTTGTTTAGGAACACAATTAAGTTGTCTGTGAACACAGTTGTCTAGGAACACAGTTAAGTTGTCTGTGAACACAGTTAACTTGTCTAGGAACACAGTTAAGTTGTTTGGGAACACAGTTAACTTGTCTAGGAATATAGTTAACTTGTCTAAGAACACAGTTGTGTAGGAACACAGTTCAGTTGTTTGGAAACACAGTTAACTTGTCTAGGAACACAGTTAAGTTGTCTAGAAACACAGTTAACTTGTCTGTGAACACAGTTAACTTATCTAGGAAAGCCTAAGAGTCGACTCCAGGTGAGCAGGGGTCGACTCGTGCTGTTAAGGGGTCGACTCCAGGTGAGCAGAGGTCGACTCCAGGTCTGTGAACACAGTCAACTTGTCTAGGAACACAGTTAACTTTATTTTTATTTTATTTTATTTTCTTCTTTTTCTTTCATTTTCTTTTTTTCTTTTCTTTTTCTTTTCTTTTTTTCTTCTCTTCTTCCCTTCTCCTTCTTTCTTCTTCGTTCTTCTCTCGCGAGGCCGGCAGCTACGGAAGGGGGTCGGACGGTGGCGGCCGCAGGAGGGGGCCACCGGGGGGGGGGCGAGTTGCAGCCTGCGGCAGCCGCGGCTGGCCAACGGCTCCTCTTCTTTGGCACCTCCCCACCGTGGGGGCAGAGGTATTCCCGGCGGCGCGAAAGGGGGCAGCGGGCGCGGGAGGGGGCGGGCTGTGGCCGGCGGCAGGCGCGGAAGGGGGCGGGCCGTGGCCGGCGGCTGCCTTTTTCTTCTCCTTCTTCGGTGGGAATGGGAGAGGCGGGGGCATTTTCGTCTCATAAAGCAATGTTGAAATATATATGGACCGGTTGTTAAACAACCGGTCAACAGGGATTTAATGTTAAAGTTCGGTCAATAAATGGACCGCTAAGCAAGTTCCCCTAAATAATAAAAGTTATTTGGCATTTTTCATCGCATATTTTGTACATCTTCATGAACTCATGTAATGTGAAGTCCTTAGGACTCTTATAAATGATAAAGGAGGATTTATCTACAAGTCCTT
The DNA here is from genome assembly GCF_009389715.1 of Phoenix dactylifera. Taxonomy (NCBI): domain Eukaryota; kingdom Viridiplantae; phylum Streptophyta; class Magnoliopsida; order Arecales; family Arecaceae; genus Phoenix; species Phoenix dactylifera. The sequence continues at coordinate 307,894 of NW_024067915.1, forward strand.
AAACATGTTCACGACCAAATGATATGCTATTTACTAGGATAATGGCATTATCAAGTATAGGTCGTTGTGTACCATATTTGTTGGTTGTCCTCTTAACCAAGGAGTGTAGAGACATTAGTATGCCACATAGGTGAAGTGTAGGAGTATATTTTACTGAACGTGATCTTATCCGGAACACTCTGCTATCAAGAGATGTTCTAAGTGGATATGGATATAAGTGTCTCTCCGATCTGAAATCGCCACGGTGACTAGCAAGCAACTTACTGTACTATGGTACTGAACTATCTGAATTTCTAATTCATCTACGAAAGTATTCTGGGTACAGTCAAGTACTTGCGAAGTCGGTGTGTGAGTCAAGAAGGGATTGACCCCTCCTGGTGATAGGAGATGATGCTCTTATGTTCAATTTAGCAAAACCTTGGGCAGGATAATCCTTGTGAGGAGTCACAGGATTTGTAAAGTTAAAACACATTTTGGATGAACTGATTAAAGAGTTGACAGCGAACTCTGAAGTCATCCTATGCATTCGGAGTCATGGTGATGAATTATATGGTAACCATAGTCCAAGAGTTGTTGAATGTTGCGTTGCAATCATTCGGCCTATCCAGACGTCGGGTACGATTGCTAGATGGTCATTTTGATTAGTACAGAAAGCTGTTCTTATGATACTGGCTTAGGTTTGAACCTATGGGGTCATACGCATAGAAGTTTTAGGTTGATCAAATGGCTGACAGACGATTAAAAATCGTCCAGGGTGTAGGAGACAAACGAATCTGATCCCAATCTTGAGAAGATGAACCGCCTCAAATCACAGCACTTGAAGACTTTTCTTGGCTACTCGAGGCGTGGATCACTGGTTCTTTGATGGTGGAAGAGAACAAGAGCCAAGCGAAAATTGTCTCTTCTTCCTTATGGCCTAGGGTTCTTAGGGACGGCGGCTTACGTGCATGAGAGGAAGAGAAATTAAGAGAATAGGATTTTCAGGGAGAAAGGAGTCACATCTGATATCATTCCATCCAAACACAAAATACGTGAGTGTATATATACATGGTTAATTATGACCCAAATCCAAAAACTCTTCTAGGCTAAATCACGTGAGAAAGCACTCAACCCAAGCCCATGTACACCTATGACTTGCATGCTCTCTTCCCCTTTGAGCCTAAACCTAGCCCAATAATAGTTAGCCCCCTCAAGACCCAAATACTTGAATCTCAAGCAGGTAGAAGACCAAATCCCGTCTCTACCTAAATCTGAAACAGACCAAGGGTCGACCCTTTAACAGCATGAGTCAACCCTTGCTCTTCAGGAGTCGACTCATGCTGTTAAAGAGTCGACCCTTGCTCTTCAGGGATCGACTCTTTAACAGCATGAGTCAACCCTTACTGATAAGAGCACACTTCGGACCGTCCTGGAAACAGGTAGAGAATGAGGAACTTGACCCTAACCGCGACCTGCCGGTAGAACCAAAGTTATCAAAAGAAGCGTGACCCTAACCGCGACCTGCCGGTAGAACCAACACTATCAAGTTCTAATCCAAGAACAAAGGTGAAGCTCTCACATAAGAGAAACCCTCAAATTTCATTCATGCGTTCTCCCCCTCTCAAGTACAATCAGGTGCTATTTTAAGGCTGAAATGGCTTCAAAGAGAAGCAACTCCTAGGAAATTACATAGCACTACTTGTCATGCATTTTCCAAGGCTGCATTTACCAAGGCTTGGAAAAGATGCATGTCACACCTACTCCTAGAAAAGTAACCAGAACTTAGGAAAAAGATCCCAAAGTAATTATAGTGACTTTGGGAACTACAAGAAAGTCTGAATGTGACTTGGGGAATACAAAACATCATCTGAAATATCACCCCAAAAGTATGCACGAAAATCCAAATATAATAGGAAAGTTGGCCTTCCCATGAATGCTTCTTGTCATGTGATTTGGACTTTCCAAAGTGTTGTCTTCAGGTTGGACTCAAAGCATCTTCACCCAATTGTATGAAAGTGACCCAATTAGGTGCAGCCTCTATCTCACGTTGGTCTTCTTTTCCTTTGACTTTTATGATCAGGCTTTCCAAAGCTTGTTTCATCCTCTTAGTCTTGGCCCTAGTCATAGGACCTTCAATTCCATGCAAAGGATCTTTAGATGGGCTGGTTGCGTCTCTATCATTGGTTGCGTCTCTATCATTCCCTCCCTCTTCAAAAGAATTCGTCCTCGAATCAGATTCATCACCTACATCAAACAAAGATAGATCAGCCACATTAAAGGTAGCACTTACATTACCATATTCACTTGGCAAGTCCAACTTGTAAGCATTGTCATTGATCTTCTCTAGAACTTGGAAGGGTCCATCTCCTCTTGTTTGCAGCTTAGATTTTCTTTGAGTGGAAAACCTCTCCTTCCTCATACGAACCCAAACCCAATCTCCTGGTTCAAAAATAACTTTAATACGCCCCTTATTTGCTTGCTTTGCATATTGCTCATTCTTCCTCTCAATGCTGGCTCGAACTTTTGCATGCAATTCCCTAATAGTATCCGCCTTTTTCTTACCATCCAAATTGGTACACTCATTAGTAGGCAAAGGTAAGATGTCTAAAGGAGTCAAAGGATTAAAGCCATACACAACTTCAAAAGGAGAATAAGAAGTAGTAGAATGAACAGTTCTATTATAAGCAAACTCAACATGTGGCAAGCATTTCTCCCAATTTTTCAAATTCTTTTTAATGATAGCACGCAACAAGGTAGTAAGTGCTCTATTTACTACTTCAGTTTGTCCATCCGTTTGAGGATGTGCAACAGTAGAAAATAAGAGTTTTGTTCCTAGTTTATTCCACAAAGTTTTCCAAAAATGACTTAGGAACTTTACATCCCTATCACTTACTATTGTTCTAGGCAATCCATGCAAGCGCATTATCTCTTTAAAGAACAGATCAGCAATATGTGTTGCATCATTGGTTTTAGAGCACGCAATGAAATGTGCCATTTTACTAAACCTATCAACAACGACAAATATACTATCTTTGCCACCTTGAGATCGAGGTAATCCTAACACGAAATCCATTGAAATATCAGTCCAGGGTTGATTAGACACAGGCAAAGGTGTATAGAAGCCATGGGGCATGACTTTAGATTTAGCTTGTTTACATGCTATGCACTTGTCACAGACCGATTGCACATCATGCTTCATGTTAGACCAATAAAAATGCTCATGCAATATTTCTAAGGTCCTTTTTATCCCAAAATGTCCCATCAATCCACCACCATGACTTTCTCTAACTAGCATTTCACGCAAGGAACAAACAGACACACACAACTTATTTTTCTTAAACAAGAAACCATCATGCCTATAATAGTCCCCAAAAGCATGTTTAGAACAAGAATCCCATACTTGGCCAAAGTCAGAATCATTAGCATATAAGTCCTTTATAAACTCAAAACCAAGTAATTTAGTTTGCAAAGAAGTAAGCAATGCATACCTTCTGGACAATGCGTCAGCCACTTTGTTTTCCTTACCATTCTTGTACTTGATTACATAAGGAAACATCTCAATGAATTCCAACCACTTGGCATGTCTTTTTTGAAGCTTACCTTGAGATCTTAGAAACTTCAAGCTTTGATGGTCAGAATGAATTATGAATTCCCTTGACCACAAGTAGTGTTGCCAAGTTTGCAAAGCTCTCACCAAAGCGTACAACTCTTTGTCATACGTGGAATAATTCAATGATGCCCCATTAAGCTTTTCACTAAAGTAAGCAATTGGTTTAGAGTCCCGCATTAGTACGGCCCCTATGCCAACACCAGATGCATCACATTCAATTTCAAAAGCTTTATCAAAATTAGGCAAACAAAGCAAAGGTGCATTGGTCAATTTTTTTTTTAATGAATTAAAAGCTTCCTCATGCACTTCATTCCACTTAAACACAACATTCTTTTTAACAAGTTCATTCAAAGGTGCAGCAATAGAACTAAAGTTCTTTACAAACCTTCTATAAAAACTTGCTAAACCATGAAACTTCTTACCTCATTTGCATTCTTAGGTGTAGGCCATTCTCTAATTGCCCTTACCTTCTCCTCATCCACACTTATTCCTTTCGAGCTTACAACAAAACCCAAAAACACAACAGATTCATGGCAAAATGAACACTTTTTAAGATTAGAATATAATTTGTTTTCTCTCAAAACATTAAGAACAACATGCAAATGATTAACATGTTCATCTAAGATTTTGCTATAAATCAAAATATCATCAAAGTACACTACAACAAATTTCCCAATGAAAGAACGCAAAACATGGTTCATTAACCTCATGAAGGTGCTGGGTGCATTAGATAAGCCAAATGGCATCACCATCCACTCATATAAACCATATTTTGTTTTAAAAGCTGTTTTCCATTCATCACCTTCTTTCATGCGAATTTGATAGTATCCACTCTTCAAATCTATTTTAGAAAACACACACGAACCATGCAATTCATCAAGCATATCATCCAATCCAGGGATTGGATATCGATACTTTACAGTGATTTTATTTATGGCTCGGCAGTCCGTACACATGCGCCACGTCCCATCTTTCTTCGGAACCAAGATCACAGGAGCAGAACACGGGCTAAGACTCTCCCTCACAAATCCTTTTTGCAGCAACTCATCTACTTGCCTTTGAGTTTCTTTTGCTTCCTCTGGACTTGTTCTGTAGGCTGGTCTATTTGGGATTGAAGAACCTGGAATTAAGTCAATCTGATGCTCAATACCTCTTGTAGGAGGTAATCCATGGGGAATTTCTTCTGGAAAAATATCACCAAATTCCTGTAACAAAGAAGCAACCATACTAGGCAAAGAAGAATTGAGTTCGTTAGTGAAATAAACATCCTTTTGTATGAGCACAAGTAGCTGCTCTTTTGCTAACAAGGCACTCTCAACCTCTCTTTTGCTTGCAAATGCACTCACTCTCTTTTTTTTTCTCTTCTTTGGATTCTGATTTATTCTTTTCTTTCATCTGCTGACTCTCATTTTTCTTATCTTTCCTCTCTTTTTCTTGAATGCTCAATTGTTCCTCTCTCAACTTACACTCTCTTGTAATTCTGATTTGATCAGCATAGGCCTCGGTTGGTTGGAGAGGTGTTAAAACAATAGTGTGATTGTTCATAACAAGAGTGTATCTATTTTTGTACCCATCGTGAATAACCCTTCTATCAAATTGCCACGGACGCCCAAGAAGTAGATGTCCAGCATGCATAGGTGCCACATCACAAAGAACTTCATCCTTGTATTTACCGATGGAAAATGAAATCATCACTTGCTTAGTCACCCTTATGTCTCCACAATCATTCAGCCACTGAAGTCTATATGGATTAGGGTGCTTTAATGTGGGCAAACTCAATTTTTCAACCAACAAGGTGCTAGCAACATTAATGCAACTCCCACTATCAATGATTAAGCTGCATACCTTGTCGTTTATATGGCATCTTGTATGAAATATATGCTCACGTTGCTCCTCATTACCACCCGCCTTAGGTTGCATGTTGAGAGCACGCCTAGTAACAAGCACATCTCCAACAACAGGTTCAGCAACTTCAACATCACTACAATCCTCCAATGGTGGCATGTCATCATCACTTGAGCTCACACTCTCTATGTCTCCATTATCCAGCAGTATCATGGCTCTTTTGTTTGGACATTGAGAAGCAATATGTCCAACTCCTTGACACCTGAAACATTTGATATCACGAGATCTAGAGGATGAATTAGTTTCCATTTTACCTTTAGGTGCAGCAATCGAATTTTTGGCCTTTGCATCTTCTTTTGGCTTTGACACAGATTTGTTATTTTGCCAATTCGATTTCCATGAGGAACTAGTAGTAAATTTGGAAGTACTCTTAGCTTTCAATTGCCTTTCCACTAGAATAGCTTTGTGCAGCAAATCCTCCATCTCTATATAATGTTGCAATTCTACCACATCAGCTATCTCCTTCTTTAAACCTCCAATGAATCTAGCCATAGTTGCCTCTCGGTCTTCCTCAACATTGGCTCTAATCATGGCTATTTCCATCTCCTTATAGTAATCTTCCACACTCATGGAGCCTTGAGTTAGACTTTGCAATTTCCTGTGCAAATCTCTATAGTAGTGGCTGGGTACAAACCTTTTTCTCATGACAGCCTTCATCTCATCCCATGTACCAATAGGCCTCTCCCCATTTCTACGTCTACTAGTCACCATTTGATCCCACCAAATACTAGCATAATCATGGAACTCAACAATGGCTAGTTTAACCCTCTTCTTCTCGGAATAATTATGACATTCAAACACATGTTCAACCTTTCTCTCCCACTCTAAATATAATTCAGGATCATTTTTACCTTGGAATGCAGGGATTGTCATCTTAATACTTCCCAAATGACTGTCTTTTCTTGATTCATCTCTTTGCCTCCTTCCATTACTTCTTCCATCCGAATACTCCTCTTCTTCTTCTTCTTCAAACATCCGCCCCCTCAAAGGTTTGAGTCTGCTTGGTGATTCCAAATCATTCATTCGTGCACCAAGCTTAGTAAGTTGATCAGCAATGGCTTTCATCCATAACTTCATATCAACATCTGGTTGTTTACTACCTTCACTACTCATCTTTGTATGCTGCAATCAAAAGATTAGTATAAACAGAATAGGTCCTCACACACTCCTCTCTCTGGTGGACACTCTTTTATGGCTTTTTCTTGATGATGATATCACCCTCTTGCCTTTTACCACTTAGCTTCACCTTATGAGCTCTTAAATAAGAACCTTTTGGATGTTTCTACACAACAGGAAACAGTAAGGAGTCGATGATAACCTTAGGGAACAAGAACTCGCAAGGAACAATTTAATTGGAACCAACAAAGGGTTCAAGGAAGGTTTGAATTGAGAACAATTCAATGGAAGCGTTAAAGAACCCACAAGGAAATTAGAAGCAAAATCTGCCCCGAATTTTTTTCTTTTTTTTTTTTTTTTGAAATAGCAGAACAGAAAGAAACAAGGACGATGACACAAACCGATTAAAGGAAGATGTCACCAAGGATATAGAGATAAACAACAGCGGAACACCTTTTTTTTTTTTTTGAATTAAACAAGATAAACACACAAAGGATAGATAACACCTGATTTCAGGAACCGGGCTCTGATACCAAATGATAAGAGCACACTTCGGACCGTCCTGGAAACAGGTAGAGAATGAGGAACTTGACCCTAACCGCGACCTGCCGGTAGAACCAAAGTTATCAAAAGAAGCGTGACCCTAACCGCGACCTGCCGGTAGAGCCAACACTATCAAGTTCTAATCCAAGAACAAAGGTGAAGCTCTCACATAAGAGAAACCCTCAAATTTCATTCATGCGCCCCCTCTCAAGTACAATCAGGTGCTATTTTAAGGCTGAAATGGCTTCAAAGAGAAGCAACTCCTAGGAAATTATATAGCACTACTTGTCATGCATTTTCCAAGGCTGCATTTACCAAGGCTTGGAAAAGATGCATGTTACACCTACTCCTAGAAAAGTAACCAGAACTTAGGAAAAAGATCCCAAAGTAATTATAGTGACTTTGGGAACTACAAGAAAGTCTGAATGTGACTTGGGGAATACAAAACATCATCTGAAATATCACCCCAAAAGTATGCACGAAAATCCAAATATAATAGAAAAGTTGGCCTTCCCATGAATGCTTCTTGTCATGTGATTTGGACTTTCCAAAGTGTTGTCTTCAGGTTGGACTCAAAGCATCTTCACCCAATTGTATGAAAGTGACCCAATTAGGTGCAGCCTCTATCTCACGTTGGTCTTCTTTTTCTTTGATTTTTATGATCAGGCTTTCCAAAGCTTGTTTCATCCTCTTAGTCTTGGCCCTAGTCATAGGACCTTCAATTCCATGCAAAGGATCTTTAGATGGGCTGGTTGCGTCTCTATCATTGGTTGCGTCTCTATCACTTACACTGTTTTCACTGTAGTTGCTTGCATTCCTTGCTTTGGATGCACCACACTTGTGCCCACAATCTCCACCTTGGTGGTCCAAAGCCTCTGCAAGCTCTGTTAGAAGTATGTATTAGAAGCCAATTTGGCTGACGCATTACTTTATTCTGGGACATAAATTTGTACTTGACCTAATTATGAATTTATTAAGTTGGGCATTCTTTTCATTCATGTTCTTATGTGTCCATGAATCGTCCAAGGAATTAATAATATAATGACGCATATTCTCAAGAGTTGAGAATTTGAGGCATGTGTCATTGGTGATTAATTCCTGAATTGCTCCTGATCGATGGATCATCACGAGGATGGTGATTGATCCACTGAGATTAGTGCACATATTGCTTTCTTTGATGGACGAGTCTTAAGTCCACAGTATAGGGACACTGGAGCAATCATGCAAGTACTTGTTAGAGTATAAGGGTACTGAGCGTGACCAAAGCAAGTAGTCATTTGGATGTCTATCCACTCGTCAGTGACTTATTTGATGTTACAGTTGTATGACTGGTCCTTTGACCTGCGATGCCTCAGCTATTCACGGTGAGGTTGCTGTAGTTTAACGAGCACATAAACATGGGCCCTAGCCATTTGGGTTCTTGTGGTGCAGATTGGCTACAGTACGTTCACTGTAGGAGTAGGGGTGCATCTAGATGGAATCTATCGACATTTGATAGATTAGGAGAGATCCTATGTGATTTATGAGACTGAGTTCGTAAATCCTCGGCCGGGGTAGTATGTACAGTGGAAAATAAGTTTTCCACTCACGAACTTAAGTCGAATAAATCTTGACATATTACAAACGATCGGGTTTGACGAGTTATCCATGACTTCCGTTCTGTAGGGATCCACGATAGAAGGACTGTATCATATGATAACTGCACCTAGAGGTTCATCATTCCATTCTGCTGGGTAGCCACTACATGCTGCTAGGTGTCACTGGTGGATGGTGAGACTCACAGGGACTATCTTGATGATCGATGATCCCTGGTGAGTTGAGTTGGAATTATTCCAACCCATCGAAACAAGTTTTCAATGATATTGTGATAGAGATCGCAATATATCTCATTACCAGATAGAATAGAACCTATGGGGTCACACACATTAGAAGTATTGACCGATCCGATGGTTGAATTGTGATTTGAAATCACAAATAATTTATAGTTATCAATTTGATTGATAATTGATGTAACCCACTAAGAGTTAGTGAGTAGAAGAAGGAATAACTGCAATTGGATTGCAATTTAATTAAATCAATTGGATTTAATTAATTGGGCTTGATCATATTAGACTAGAGTCCTACTTGGAGTAGGATTTCTAGAGTCCTAATTAGATTAGGACCTTAAATTAAAATAGAGTCCTACTTGGAGTAGGATTTCTAAAGTCCTAATTGGATTAGAACTAAAATTGAATAAGTCCTAATTGGATTAGGAGTTCTTAAGTCCTAATTAATTTTAATCTAATAAATTAAGATGGCTCCTAATTGGATTAGGATTGAAGAGTTCAATTGAGTCATGGTCCAATTGAATCCTAATTGGATTAGGATTTAAAGGAGAAAGATTAGGTTCACCTAATCCTTCTTGGAAGAGGATTAGACTCCCATCTATGTGGCCACCCCCCCCCCCCCCCACTTAATTTGATTAAGTGGGGTGTGAGATTAGAGGGGATAAGAGGGAGGGGCGTACGCCCCTCTCTTGGTTTTACGTGAGCAAAGAAAGGAGGGGCTACGCCCCTCCTCTCTTAGAGATAAACTTGAGCTCCTAAATTTTAGGAGCTCAAGTCTAGGGATTAATTTAAAGGAGGGCTTGTGCCCCCCCTTTCATATGACTCCCAAGTGCATCACGGCAGCAACCACTCTCCCTTTCCTTGGGTTTCAGCCGCCAACATAAAAAAGGGGAGATAAACATGAGCTCCTAAAAATTAGGAGCTCACGTTTAAGATGATTCAAAAGGAGGGTATGTGGGCCCCCTTGAATACCTCTCCTTGGAAATACGTGGGATTCTCTCCTCTCCCTTTGAGCCGTGAACAGCACCCTCCTTTCTTGGGGTTTCAGCCGCCAACAAAGAAAAAAAAAAGGGAGATGGCGTTGGGCTTTCTTCTCCCTTCCTTCTTCCATAAAATTAAAAGGCTGCAAACAGTTGCTTCCTTTTAATATACTTTCTTCTCTTCCACTACCCTAAGAGAAAGTAATCAAAGGTTTGGTTGCTGAAAGGAGAAAGAGATTCATCCATCAAAAGTATTCTCTGCAAGGGAGCTAGCATCCCGGGGAGATTCAAAGACTTAGATCGGTCCTCTGCCTCGTGTGGATACCCGTAGAGGCCGGACGCGTGTGCGGCTTCAAGCAAACCTTCAACAAATCCATGATCATCAGATTTGCGGTATTCATCTATCCGCACAAGGTGAAGATCTGATCTTCCTAATATAATGAAAAATAAATTAATCCTAATCTATCTGCAAATGTCGGTTTTTGAAATATGCTCATGCGATGAACGGGATCCGTGCATGCCCCTTCCCCTGCGTTCAGAATTTTTTTTTTTGCGGCGTGCAAGGGATCCCAACTGTGGTATCAGAGCCAGATTTCGTAGATTACGGTTAGGATTAATTATTAAAGGGCATATTAGATCTGAAATTTAAAGGATTATGCCTGCTGATTTTTATGCATGCAGAATTTCAGGTTGCAGATTTTTCTGCATGCTGAAATTTTTGAATGTTTTGATTAATGATTCTATTGCTTTGATAATGTGATTACAAATATTTAGAATCATGTCTTGCATGATCAGCAACTCATGTGATGACGTAATCAATTAGATTTCAGATCTGTAAATTATAATTTATGCATGTGATGCGAATGGTGATGATCATGGATGACCCTTTGTGAATGTGCTGAAATGTTCTGCGATGTTCTGTGATGGCATGTAAATCAGATTTTCAGATGCCTGCGTGCATCTTATATTGATGTATTAGAGACCTGCGTGTCTCATGAAAAAGGGTTGTAACTATTTTAAATTTTATTTATTTTAAAGTTATCTGGGATGTAATCTGTGATATGTTTGCACGTCAATGGTTGATCGGTGCATGCCTCTACAAGCACGATTTGCGCGGATCGAGATCAAAGGTTGATTGGAGATGGATCAAGGAGTTGATCGCAATTGGACCAAGGGTGCTCAAGATCGAATCAAGAGTTGAAGACGATCTAACCAATTGATGTGCATGTGCTTGTACTATGACCCCATCCTGGATCCATGATCATCACCAATTATTTTGTAATTATGCCTTATTGTTTATGTTTATGTTTATTCGTAGCGGGTAGATAATTATTTGCATGAGATGTAGATAATTAAATGAAAGAGGCCTAAATTAAATCTTCTTAAAAATATTAAGTCTAGCGGTCTTCCACCGTAGTAGAGCTGCTAAGGTCTTTTCGGCGTTGATTTGTCTCGGCTGGATACAGTGGGCAAGTTGCATCGGGGGACTGGACCTCTCTATTAGACATGAGATGTTGTAGGGGTAAAGATAGGGTTGGGCCCAATAACTGTTAGGTGACGGACCCAATGACGGCTTTGCTTCTGCAGTTATACGGTGGGTCCGATTTAACTAAGAAATGGGGCCAATAACTGTTAGGTGAGGTCTTCATTACTTAGAGACCGGATAGCGCTACAACTTGCTTGAGAAGCATTGTACAAGAGTTGTGCACTCATCCATTTATGTGTCACCAATAACTGTTAGGTGAGGTGGCATGTAAATTGGTGGGACCGTAGCACCCCACTTGAAATTAGAGTCGCAGGTTTCTGTTTCTCTACCAGAGGAGTGCAAGAGATTCGAGAAAATAGTGGGAGGTGTTTGTTTTAAAAGGTCCTAAAACAAATAGAGTTCAAGTACAAAATTCTAAGTAGAATCTTTACTCTCTAAAGATTATAAAGTCAGCTTCTAGACTCTTAACTCATATCCTATAGAACAACCGTTTGACCAAACCCAATTATAAAGACTGGCTCAGCAAATTTCAAAATAGTTTTGAATTGTGAGAAATTCGGGTATGTGCTAGACCATGGAATCCCCATGTTACCAATCCGTCCGATCACTGATCAGCATAAGACGCATGCTAAGTGGACGAACAATGACAATAAAGTTAGGTGCTGCACAATGGCATCTATGTCCAATGAATTACAATGCCAGCATGAGAACATCAGGACTGCTAGGGACATATTAAATCACCTGCAAGAGTTGTATGATGATAAGAGTCGCGCAACATGGTTTGAAGTGTCCAAGAGGCTCTTCAAGGCTAGTCTATCCAGGATTATGGTTTGACCATGATAGAGGACTTAGAGAAGCTTGAAAAGCTCGGCATGACCATGCACAAAGAAATTGCAAACAGATTTGATCCCGCAATCCCTTCCAGATTCATATGAACAGTTTATAGTAGACTACCATATGAACAAGATTGTATGCACCAAAAACAGAATTATTAAATAAATCGGTAACTTTCTTAGGGACCTTGAAGAGTTCAAGGGGCATCGTTCTTGCTGTCGAGTTAGTTTCTACTTCCAAGAGATAGTCTACCTGGAAGAAGAAGAAGCCTGCAAAGAAGCAGAAGACCGAGAAAACGCCAAGCAAGGAAGTTCAAAGAAAAAGGCCAATTGCAAGGAAAAGTGTTTCCATTGCATCATGGACGGCCATTGGAAGAGGAACTGTCCTACATATATGGGAAGCATAAAGAACATGAAGGGTGACAGACCTCCAGAAGGTATGTCAGATATGCTCAGGATACTTAGGGACTGTTACCTGTTTGTAGCAGAAATTTGATTTCTGTATCTTGTTTAGCACATAAAGATTTTTATAAGACTACTGTTCCATTTATTTGAGAAATAAATTGGTTCAACGTGGTTTTATGATTGACAGTCTCTATCAGGATGTATTTGTGAACGTATCTGAGCAAACAGTGAGTACCATAGGATCTAAAAGGATCTAGAGATGAGATAAATCTAAAGTATTTGTGATACCTCAGGCTTGGCCATATAGGAGAAGACAGAATAAACAAATTAGAGAAACATAAGCTTTTGGGCTCATTGACTTTCGAGTCATATCCGATTTGTGAATTCTGCCTTCAAGGAAAGATGGCCAAATTATCCATTGTAGGACACGGGGAGGTCCACTGAAATATTTACCCTAGTACACACTGATGTGTGTGGCCCATTCGATGTGCAGGCTAGGGGTTGTAATTTTTACTTCATTTATCGATGAATTACTCAGGGTATGGATATGTATATGAGATACAAATCTGAAACTTTTGAAAAGTTCAAAGAGTTCAGATATGAAGTAGAAAAACAAACAGGAAAACTCATTAAGGTTCTTCGATCGGATCGAGGAGGTAAACATCTTAATAGAGCGTTCCGTGATTATCTCAAGGAGAATGGTATAGTTTTACAATGGACCCCTTCTGGAATACCTCAGCTCAATGGGGTGTCAAAGAGGAGGAATCGGACCTTATTGGATATGGTCAGGTCCACAATGAGCTTCACTGATTTACCTTTGTTTCTTTAGAGGGATGACCTATTTTCAGTTATTTACTTATTGAATAGAGTTTCCTCTAAATCTGTTCCTACGACACCGTATGAGATATGACATGGTAAGAAGCCGAGTCTTGGTTATCTCAAGATTTGGGGATGTCCGGCCCAAGACAAGCGACAACAGGTAGACAAGTTAGAGGATAGGACAATTAATGCTCATTTTATAGGATATCCTAAAGAGTCATTAGGATACGACTTTTCGTCTCAAAGGATCACAAAGTGTTTGTAAACCTACATGCTATCTTCATGGAAAATAGTTTATCCTTGATAGAGGCAGTGGGAGAAAAATTGAGCTCGAAGAAAAAGTCTCTAAAGAGCAACAAGCCATTGTGCCTATAGAATCTATTCATATTAAGCCAGTACACGTAGTACTTCTTCCACCTCGTAAATCTAGTAGGATCTTCCGTCCGCCTGAAAGGTACTTAGGTATGCTTACAGAGGATGTAGAGGAAGTGTTCCTCATGGGAGATAGGGATCAAGGTAAGGATCCCAATACCTACAACGAGGCGATGTTAGACATCGATTTCGAGAGATGGCTGGAAGCAATGAAGTCAGAGTTGGACTCCATGCATTCCAACCAAGTCTGAACCTTAGTAGATTCACCAGAAGGTATAGTACCTATTGGGTGTAAATAGATCTACAAGAGAAAATTAAGTTCGAATAGCTAGGTAGAGACCTATAAGGCAAGGCTGCGAAAGGTTATAGTCAGTGCGAAAGCACTGATTATAAGGATACTTTTTCACCTGTATCCATGCTGAAGTCCATTCGAATATTGCTTGTTATTGCAGCATAATATGATTATGAGATATTGTGATGGTGATCACAAGATCTGCAAACTGCAAAGGTCCATCTATGGACAAAAGCAAGTATCTCGGAGTTGGAACACTTGTTTCAACGATAAAATCAAATTGTTTGATTTCATCAAGAACGAAGAGGAACATGTGTTTATAGGAAAGTTAGTGGGAGGGCTATTGCATTCTTCGTATTATACGTGGATGATATCCTTCAAATTAGGAATAATATTCCCATACTAACTTAGGTCAAGGTTTGGTTTTGTAAGGAATTCTCCATGATAGACCTTGGAAAAGCATTCTATATTTTGAATTAAAGTCTATAGAGATAGATCTAAGAGGATGCTTGTCCTGTCACAGATTATGTACATAGAGAGAGTGCTGAAGAGGTTCGGCATGGAAACCTCTAAAAGGAGATTATTACCCCTTAGGCATGGGATAAATCTCTCCAAGAAGATGTGCCCCAACACATCTGAAGAGATTCAGCGGATGAGCAAGATCCCTTATGCTTCGGCTATAGGAAGCCTCATGTATACCATGCTATGTACGTGATTTGATATAGTACAGGCAAGAAGCGCTGGATAGCTGTGAAGAACAGTTAAGTACTTGAGAAGAACTAAAGACATGTTCTTGATTTTTAGGAGAAGATCAGAGATGAAGGTAAAAGGATGCACACATATTGATGATAGAAAGTCTACATTAGAATATGTGCAATGGTTGTTTAGTAAATTGGAAGAGTTTCAAACAACCGATCATTGTAGATTCTACCTTAGAAGCTGAATGTTTAGCCGTATCTAAGGGTGCAGTGAAAACCTTCTGGTTTAAGAAGTTCATTGCTAAGTTAGGTATAATGTCATCAGATGCCATAACACTCTACTGCGATAACAAAGGCACCATAGCACTAGATAAAGAGTCAAGGTCTCACCAGAAGCCGAAGCACATAGAGCGGCGGTTTAACCTAATAAGTGACTACCTCGAAAAAAAATAAGTAGAGGATCAGAGGACTCCACAGGAAATATGGTGGATCCATTCACTAAGCAGATAAGTCAGCAGAAAACTGAAGCGCATCTTGAGAAGATGGGGCTTAGGTTTATGGCTGATTATCTTTAGTGCAAGTGGGAGATTGTTAGAAGTATGCCCTAGAAGCCAATTTGGCTGACGCATTACTTTATTCTGGAACATAAATTTGTACTTGACCTAATTATGAATTTATTAAGTTGGGCATTCTTTTCATTCATGTCCTTATATGTCCATGAATCGTCCAAGAAATTAATAATATAATGACGCATATTCTCAAGAGTTGAGAATTTGAGGCATGTATCATTGGTGATTAATTCCTGAATTACTCCTGATCGATGGATCATCACGAGGATGGTGATTGATCCACTGAGATTAGTGCACATATTGCTTTCTTTGATGGACGAGTCTTAAGTCCACAGTATAGGGACACTGGAGCAATCGTGCAAGTGCTTGTTAGAGTATAAGGGTACTGAGCGTGACCAAAGCAAGTAGTCACTTGGATGTCTATCCACTTGTTAGTGACTTATTTGATGCTGAGTTGTATGACTGGTCTTTTGACCTGCGATGCCTCAGCTATTCACGGTGAGGTTGCTGTAGTTTAACGAGCACATAAACATGGGCCCTAGCCATTTGGGTTCTTGTGGTGCAGATTGGCTAAAGTAGGTTCACTGTAGGAGCAGGGGTGCATCTAGATGGAATCTATTGATCTTGATAGATTAGGAGAGATCCTATGTGATTTATGAGACTGAGTTCGTAAATCCTCGGCCGGGATAGTATGTATAGTGGAAAATGAGTTTTCCACTTACGAACTTAAGTCGAATAAATCTTGATATATTACAGACGATCGGGTTTGACGAGTTATCTATGGCTTTCGTCCTGTAGGGATCCACGATAGAAGGGCTGTATCATACGATAACTGCACCTAAAGGTTCATCATTCCATTCTACTGGGTAGCCACTACATGCTGCTAGGTGTCACTGGTGGATGGTGAGACTCACAGGGACTATCTTGATGATCGATGATCCCTGGTGAGTTGAGTTGGAATTGTTCCAACCCATCGAAAGGAGTTTTCAATGATATTGTGATAGAGATCGCAATATATCTCATTACCAGACAGAATAGAACCTATGGGGTCAACACACATTAGAGGTATTGACCGATCCGATGGTTGAATAATGATTTGGAATCACAAATAATTTATAATTATCAATTTGATTGATAATTGATGTAACCCACTAAGAGTTAGTGAGTAGAAGAAGGAATAACTGCAATTGGATTGCAATTTAATTAAATCAATTGGATTTAATTAATTGGGCTTGATCATATTAGACTAGAGTCCTACTTGGAGTAGGATTTCTAGAGTCCTAATTAGATTAGGACTTCAAATTAAAATAGAGTCCTACTTGGAGTAGGATTTCTAAAGTCCTAATTGGATTAGAACTAAAATTGAATAAGTCCTAATTGGATTAGGAGTTCTTAAGTCCTAATTAATTTTTAATCTAATAAATTAAGATGGCACCTAATTGAATTAGGATTGAAGAGTTTAATTGAGTCATGGTCCAATTGAATCTAATTGGATTAGGATTTAAAGGAGAAAGATTAGGTTCACCTAATCCTCCTTGGAAGAGGATTAGACTCCCATCTATGTGGCCACACCCACCCCCCCCCCCCCACTTAATTTGATTAAGTGGGGTGTGAGATTAGAGGGGATAAGAGGGAGGGGCGTACGCCCCTCTCTTGGTTTTACGTGAGCAAAGAAAGGAGGGGCTACGCCCCTCCTCTCTTAGAGATAAACTTGAGCTCCTAAATTTTAGGAGCTCAAGTCTAGGGATTAATTTAAAGGAGGGCTTG
Organism: Phoenix dactylifera; assembly: GCF_009389715.1. Taxonomy (NCBI): domain Eukaryota; kingdom Viridiplantae; phylum Streptophyta; class Magnoliopsida; order Arecales; family Arecaceae; genus Phoenix; species Phoenix dactylifera. Next base: position 325,094 of record NW_024067915.1, read on the forward strand.
TGGCCCCCCTTTCATATGACTCCCAAGTACATCACGGCAGCAACCACTCTCCCTTTCCTTGGGTTCCAGCTGCCAACATAAAAAAGGGGAGATAAACATGAGCTCCTAAAAATTAGGAGCTCACGTTTAAGGTGATTCAAAAGGAGGGTATGCGGGACCCCTTGAATACCTCTCCTTGGAAATACATGTTGATGAGAGAACAAAAGTGCGATCTATACATCACTTAAATTAATATTATTGCTAACAAATAATGATAAAAGTGCTACATTAATATTATATTTTTGTGGGGTGCAGGTGATCATAAATCAAAACTAAAATGCACATTGGGTCCAAAAAGATGCATCACTGCATGTGACCGGTCAACCGCATGGTTCAACCTTAGTTGCACACTAGAAGGAGTCTAAGTTCAGCCAGCCAGTTCACTGCAACCAATTCCCACCTCCAGTGCTCAAGCTCAGCCGTCCACCTCTTCTCAATGATTTGCCCATGAAGCTTCTCCCAGCGTGCGACTCCTCATCCCTGTGTCCGCGTAACCTTCCAAGGCATCATCCGAATCCCAGCAAAGATCCTTTTCTTCCGCCCATCTCGTCCACGTTCCCGGCCTTCTCCCGCATTCCCGCGTACAAGATCCAACCATCCCGAGCATCTCCGCATTCCAGCTCTCAGCGTTGGATCTTCCCCGCGTCCGCAGCCAGCGTCCGCAATCTCCCAAGCGTCCCAGCGTGCGACCCCTCATCCCGATTCTCAGCTTCTTTTACGCGTCCGGAGATCCCGCGGCCAGCTGGGATGTATACTTCGAATGACCACCCAACCTTCCAGAGCTTCCTCTTCACGTGCGATCAGCTCCTTTCCGCGTCCGCATCCAGGCGTCTCAGCAGATTCTTCCGTGTGGCCAGCTTCCGAATCCTGCATCCGTGATTCCTTCACCATCAGCATCCCAAGCTTCCGGACCCGCATTAGATCCCCCAGCATCCCGTGAAGTCCCCAGCGCTCGCGTGGAAGAGATTGCGATCCATCCGCTCATCTTCCGGATTCATGCTCAAGCCCAGCCATCCGCGAAGCATCTTCCATTCCCAGATCTACTCCTCAGCGTCCGGGATACTCGGCAGCCAGCACGAGAGGAGCATCCCGTGTGATCAGGTGACCCAACGGGAGATATAGGAGGGCTCTCGGCTGGCAAAGAGGGGATCTCTCCCATTGAAAAATAGAGAAGGAGGAAAACAGAGGGGCCAGCCTCTGCCATTTCGAAAGAAAAAAAAAAGAGAAGGAAGAAACAGGGGATGCCCTGTTCTTCCGAAAAGAAAAGAAAAGGAGAGGGAGAGGCCAATATTTTAACGGAGGGTTGATTTCTTAGCTGAAGGGTGATGGGAGAACCCTTGACTTGTTACTTTCTTGAAGTAAACTCTAAACTATTGCTCTATTCAATTTAGATCTTTTGATATATTTTGGTTTCTTGCTTGTCTATGTTGTAGATAGTTCTTTAATGGTTTATATCTATTGATGCATGGATTACTTTATTATTTGATTTGTCGTAGACATAACCGGCACGACAAATGCTTAGAAATTGAGTTCGTGTGTTCAAACAATATATTCCATGTTAGATCTATCCTACATTTGAACTTTTAAATAAGAAACCATAGAGTTTATATCTTGAATGTACTATTGTCAAGGGGGATTCCGGATCCCTACACCATCTTAATCTATCCAAACTTCGATTCTCTGTTTACTGATTTATTTTCTATTTGCAAATCATCATCTTAATCCACGAATTTATTGAATTAATTAATCTAAAATTATACTAAATAATCTCATATATATTTCGTTCCATGAGGATTCAACCTCGGACTTCCAAGAATTTACTACTTGTGCGATTCTCCTATACTTGGAAGATTAATTTCGCGAAAGCATTTTTGCGAACGCGTTAAGTTTTTGACGCCGTTGCCGGAGAACGGCTGATTTATTAGTATAATTTTAGATTTAATTAGTACTTTAGTAGTTAGTCTTTTTCTTTCGAAAAAAAAAACTTTACTCCTGTTTTTTTATTTCCTGCACAATCTGCATCAAACTCTGATATCAAAGTAATTAGCCGTTTGATTGAACTCAAATTTGGCCGTCTGGTGCAGGACCTGTGTTTCTTTCATCTGAACGGTTTGATTGATATTCTGAGACTTTTAAGACCATTAAATTAATATGAAATTTTGCTGCTATCTGTTTTGAATTTTTCTGTGTTTAAATTATTTTTTTCTTAGAATCAGAATTTTATTATCATCATATCTCATTAACCCTTGTTGCTAATTGAAAAATTGATAAGAACTTTAAGAAAAGATCAAGGGTGATCATTAAAAAAATAAATAAACTCTAAAATTTTGTATGCTAGGTTGGAATAGGGACAACACTGGGCGTTTAAATCGAAATTTTTTTGACAATTCCTTAGATCATTACTGAAACTCTTTCGCAAAATCTCAGATCTGGTGAGATGGCTGATGATGATGTAGGAAGTCACCATGGTGATGAAGGTAGACCCCCAGTTATGACACTTCGACAATACTTACACCCTACTAGGACTAATCAACCTTCATGCATGATTATTCTTGAAAACGTAGGACACTTTGAAAGCAAACCAGGAATAATTCAATTGCTGCCCAAGTATCATGGGATGGAATCCGAGAACCCTTATCTTCACCTTAAGGATTTTGAGGAAATTAGCATCACATTTAGAGTGCCAAATGTATCGGAAGACATCCTTAAATTGATCTTGTTTTCTTTTTCCTTAAAGGATAAAGCCAAACATGGCTGAACTCCTTGAGACCTAGATTGCTAGGAACATGGCATGATATGCAAAGAGAGTTCTTGAAAAAGTTCTTTCCCGCACAAAGGACTAACTTTTTGAAAAGGCACATTAGTAATTTCCAACAAAAAGATCATGAAACATTTTATGAATGCTGGGAGAGATTTAAAGAGTTGCTTCTCTCTTGTCTTCATCACGGGTTTGAAACATGGAGAACCATTAGTTTCTTTTACGAAGGGTTGTCTCCACAGTTAAAACAATTTATAGAGACTATGTGCAATGGTCTATTTTTGGAAAAGCAACCCGATGAGGCATGGGACTATTTAGACTCTCTCGTAGAGACTGCACAATTATGGGATACAGGGGATAGAGTGAATAAACCTTTGCCTAAGCCTACTAGCATTGGACACGGGGGCCTTTACGACCTTAGTACTCAGGATGATATTCAGGCTAAAATGGCAGTCCTTACTAGAAAGGTAGAGGAAATTGAATTTTGAAGGATTGAACCCGTCAAGACCATAGAACATAACAGCGAGTGTTGTAGGATTTGCGAGATGCCTGGCCATCTCACCACTGATTGCCCCACAATACCCGCATTCAAGAAAGTCTTGCACGATCAGGCCAATGTTACGAATACATATCAAAAATCTTTTAATAATCCTTTTTCGGGTACCTACAACCCTGGATGGAAGAACCATCCAAATTTCAGATGGAGGAATGACCAACCTCAACAAGTATATAACCCAACTCCTCCACCTCCGCAAACTTATTATGCACACGCACCCCCTCAAAAAACCAGTCTCGAAGAAACTTTGCAATCTTTCATGCAAGGTCAAGCTAAAATCAATGATAAAATAAGAAATCAACTGACAACGCTGACCACTACTTTAAGTGCTCAAGAGAAGGGTAAGCTACCAGCTCAACCCTCAAGTCTATGGCGGTAGCAATGCATTATCTTCAACTTCGCATAAAGAACAAGCGAAGAGTATAATAACTTTGCGTAGTCAAAAAGTTATTGATCGACCAGTCCTAGAACAAACACAAGTCATACCTGATTCTGACCCTTCCAAGACAAAAGAAAAGGATAACGAAGAAACTGAAGCACCAACATCTACTGAAAAAATCAAATGTCCTTTTCCAGCACCATTTCCGCAAAGATTAAAGCCCTTGCAAAAGCTTGAACCAAACTCTGAAATTCTTGAGCTTTTTAAGCAAGTAAAAATCAATGTACCTCTTTTTGATGCAATCAAACAAGTGCCTTCATATGTAAAATTTTTGAAGGATTTGTGCACTATCAAGCGTCGATTAAATGTCAAGAAGAAGGCATTTTTGGCTAAAAATGTGAGTGCGATTTTACAGCATAACATTCTTCCTAAATATAAAGATCCAGGTTGCCCAACTATCTCGTGCATCATTGGCAATTTTAGGATTGAGCGAGCATTGCTAGATTTGGGAGCGAGTGTGAACTTGTTGCCATATACGGTATATGAGCAACTCGGTTTGGGTGAGTTGAAGCCAACAACTATCACCTTACAATTAGCTGACAGGTCAGTGAAGGTCCTTAGAGGGATTATCGAAGATGTGTTGGTCTAAGTAGACAAGTTCTATTTTTCTGTTGACTTTATCGTACTGGACACACATCAGGCTTTCAATTCACCATCTTAGATTCTGGTCATCTTAGGACGTCCATTCCTTGCAACTTCTAATGCATTGATCAATTGTAGGAATGGTGTCATGAAGCTTTCTTTTGGCAATATGACCTTGGAACTGAACGTCTTTAGTATAGGCAAACAACCCAGTGATCACGAAGAAAGTAAAGAAGTTGAATGGGTTGAAACCATTGCGAAAGATTATCTGTTAAAAGAAATATTTACTGAATCGGCCGACAATGGTTTAATAGATTGGTGTTCTGAAGGTACTGCTGATGATGTGGTCCCATCTGTTTTAGATAATTCGGATGTCATGATGGTCAATGGATGGAGACCAAGAATAGAGGAATTTGAACAGTTGCCACCTCGAGAAGCAAAGATAGTACCATCCCATGAACAAGCACCTAAGTTCGAGTTGAAACCTTTACTGAAGGAACTCAAATATGCCTTTCTTGGACCCGAGGACACTTTTCCTATAATCATCTCATCTGATCTTGATCATGCCCAAGAAAGAAAATTACTTGGTGTCCTAAAGAATCATAAAGGAGCTTTAGGGTGGTCTATTGCCGAATTGAAGGGGATTAGCCCTTTAATTTGCACGCACCGGATATATTTGGAGGACAATGCCAAAACCACAAGGCAAATGCAACGCAGGTTGAATCCTACGATGAGAGATGTGGTTAAAGCAGAAGTCCTCAAATTGCTTGACGTGGGTATTATTTACCCAATTTTCGACAGCAAGTGGATAAGTCCTACTCAAGTCGTTCCTAAGAAGTCGGGTTTGACGGTAGTCAAAAATGAGCAGGGTGAGTTAGTCCCGACTCGCGTTCCGACGAGTTGGCGCATGTGTGTTGACTACCGAAAATTGAATTTGGTCACTAGGAAAGATCACTTTCCCCTACCCTTCCTAGACTAAGTTTTGGAAAGAGTTGCAGGACACGATTTTTATTGTTTTTTCAATGGCTATTCCGGATACTACCAAATCGAGATTTCACCAGAAGATCAAGAGAAGACTACCTTCACTTGTTCTTTTGGCACATTTGCTTTCCGTCGGATGCCATTCGGGTTGTGTAATGCACCTGCGACATTCCAAAGATGCATGCTCAGCATTTTTGAAGATATGAACGAAAATTTTTTAGAAGTGTTTATGGATGATTTTTCTATTTTTGGCGACTCATTTGATGATTGCCTGTCACATTTACAAGCAGTCTTAGCTCGATGCATGGAAAAGAATCTGATACTGAATTGGGAGAAATGCCACTTCATGGTGCCAAAGGAAATTGTCCTAGGACATATTGTTTCATCGAAGGGCATGGAAGTTGATAGAGCTAAGATTGACCTAATCGCCAAGCTACTTGCACCCAAGACGGTTAGAGATGTTTGATCATTTTTGGGTCACGCCGGATTTTATAGGAGGTTCATCAAGGACTTTAGTGTCATAGCTCGACCATTATGTAACCTCCTATCCCTTGATACACCGTTCAATTGGACTGAAACTTGTCAAGAGGTATTCAAAAAGTTGAAGTCTATGCTTAGCACTGCACCCATCGTGCGACCACCTGATTGGTCATTACCTTTTGAGATCATATGCGATGCTAGCGACAATGCGATAGGAGCTGTCCTAGGACAACGCAAGGATAATAAGCCATATGTCATTTACTATGCAAGCAAAATCTTAAACGATGCTCAAATGAATTACACCACCACCGAGAAGGAATTGCTTGCAGTAGTATTTGCATTAGATAAATTTCGCTCTTATATTCTTGGTCCTCCTATTGTTATCTTCACGGACCATGCAGCGCTAAAATATTTACTGGATAAGAAGAGGCCATACCACGCTTAATACAATGGATACTTCTCCTCTAAGAATTTAACATCACTATCAAAGATAAAATGAGAGCAGAGAATGTCATTGCTGATCATCTATCACGGCTAGTTGTTCATGATTTGGTGCCACAGTTGCCCATCAAGGACTCGTTCCCTGAAGAGCAATTGTTTGCACTTTCTACTATGCCATGGTATGCTGATATTGTAAACTTTCTTGTTACGAACCGGATGCCGGAGCATTGGGGATCGAATGATAAAAATAATTTCTTGCGTGAAGTAAGGAGTTATTATTATGATGCCCCCTATTTGTTCAAGTATTACAATGATCAAATCTTTAGAAGATGCATTCCGGATCATGAGATACAAAGTGTACTCTCTTTTTGTCATGCCAGTGCTTGCGGAGGACACTTTGCATCTAAGAAAACGGCAGCTAAGGTGTTGCAATGTGGTTTTTATTGGCCTACACTATTTAAAGATGCCCACGAGTTCTGCAGGACATGTGACCAATGTCAACATGTTGGGAGTCTAACTCGTAGGCAAATGATGCCTCTTCAGCCCATATGATAGAGACGCAACCAGCCCATCTAAAGAACCTTTGCATGGAATTGAAGGTCCTATGACTAGGGCCAAGACTAAGAGGATGAAACAAGCTTTGGAAAGCCTGATCATAAAAATCAAAGGAAAAGAAGACCAACGTGAGATAGAGGCTGCACCTAATTAGGTCACTTTCATACAATTGGGTGAAGATGCTTTGAGTCCAACCTGAAGACAACACTTTGGAAAGTCCAAATCACATGACAAGAAGCATTCATGGGAAGGCCAACTTTCCTATTGTATTTAGATTTTCGTGCATATTTTTGGGGTGATTTTTTAGATGATATTTTGTATTCCCCAAGTCACATTCAGATTTTCTTGTAGTTCCCAAAGTCACTATAATTACTTTGGGATCTTTTTCCTAAGTTTTGGTTACTTTTCTAGGAGTAGGTGTAACATGTATTTTTCCAAGCCTTGGTAAACGCAGCCTTGGTAAATGCATGACAAGTATTGCTATATAATTTCCTAGGAGTTGCTTCTCTTTGAAGCCATTTCAGCCTTAAAATAACACCTGATTGTACCTGAGAGAGGGAGACGCATGAATGAAATTTGAGAGTTTCTCTTATGTGAGAGCTTCACCTTTGTTCTTGGATTAGAACTTGATAGCATTGGTTCTACCGGCAAGTCGCGGTTAGGGTCACGCTTCTTTTGATAACTTTGGTTCTACCGGCAGGTCGCGGTTAGGGTCAAGTTCCTCTTTCTCTACCTGTTTCCAGGACGGTCCCGAAGTGTGCTCTTATCATTTGGTATCAGAGCCCGGTTCCTAAAATCAGGTGTTATCTATCCTTTGTGTGTTTATCTTGTTTAATTCAAAAAAAAAAAGTGTTCCGCTGTCGTTTATCTCTATATCCTTGGTGACATCTTCCTTTAATTGATTTGTGTCATCTTCCTTTGTTCTTTTCTGTTCTGCTATTTCAAAAAAAAAAAAAAAAGAAAGAAAAGAAAGAAGAAAGGAAGAAAGAAGAAGAAGAAAAGAAAAAAAGAAAAAAAAAAGAAAAGAAAAATTCGGGGCAGATTTTGCTTCTAATTTCCTTGTTGGTTCTTTAACGCTTCCATTGAATTGTTCTCAATTCAAACCTTCCTTGAACCCCTTGTTGGTTCTAATTAAATTGTTCCTTGCGAGTTCTTGTTCCCTAAGGTTATCATCGACTCCTTACCGTTTTCTGTTGTGTAGAAACATCCAAAAGATTCTTATTTAAGAGCTCATAAGGTGAAGCTGAGTGGTAAAAGGCAAGAGGGTGAGATCATCATTAAGAAAAAGCCATAAAAGAGTGTCCACCGGAGAGAGGAGTGTGTGAGGACCTATTCTGTTTATACTTCTTTTGATTGCAGCATACAAAGATGAGTAGTGATGGTAGTGAACAACCAGATGTTGATATGAAGTAATGGATGAGGGCCATTGCTGATGAACTTACTAAGCTTGGTGCATGAATGAATGATTTGGAATCACCAAGCAGACTCAAACCTTTGAGGGGGCGGATGTTTGAAGAAGGAGAAGAAGAGGAGTATTCGGATGGAAGAAGTAATGGAAGGAGGCAAAGAGATGAATCAAGAAAAGACAGTCATTTGGGAAGTATTAAGATGACAATCCCTGCATTCCAAGGTAAAAATGATCCTGAATTATATTTAGAGTGGGAGAGAAAGGTTGAACATGTGTTTGAATGTCATAATTATTCTGAGGAGAAGAGGGTTAAACTAGCCATTGTTGAGTTCCATGATTATGCTAGTATTTGGTGGGATCAAATTGTGACTAGTAGATGTAGAAATGGGGAGAGGCCTATTGGTACATGGGATGAGATGAAGGCTGTCATGAGAAAAAGGTTTGTACCCAGCCACTACTATAGAGATTTGCACAGGAAATTGCAAAGTCTAACTCAAGGCTCCATGAGTGTGGAAGATTACTATAAGGAGATGGAAATAGCCATGATTAGAGCCAATGTTGAAGAAGACCGAGAGGCAACTATGGCTAGATTCATTGGAGGTTTAAAGAAGGAGATAGCTGATGTGGTAGAATTGCAACATTATATAGAGATGGAGGATTTGCTGCACAAAGCTATTCTAGTGGAAAGGCAATTGAAAGCTAAGAGTACTTCCAAATTTACTACTAGTTCTTCATGGAGATCGAATTGGCAAAACAACAAATCTGTGTCAAAGCCAAAAGAAGATGCAAAGGCCAAAAATTCGATTGCTGCACCTAAAGGTAAAATGGAAACTAATTCATCATCTAGATCTCGTGATATCAAATGTTTCAGGTGTCAAGGAGTTGGACATATTGCTTCTCAATGTCCAAATAAAAGAGCCATGATACTGCTGGATAATGGAGACATAGAGAGTGTGAGCTCAAGTGATGAGACATGCCACCATTGGAGGATTGTAGTGATGTTGAAGTTGCTGAACCTGTTGTTGGAGATGTGCTTGTTACTAGGCGTGCTCTCAACATGCAACCTAAGGCGGGTGGTAATGAGGAGCAACGTGAGCATATATTTCATACGAGATGCCATATAAACGACAAAGCATGTAGCTTAATCATTGATAGTGGAAGTTGTACTAATGTTGCTAGCACCTTGTTGGTTGAAAAATTGAGTTTGCCCACATTAAAGCACCCTAATCCATATAGACTTCAGTGCCTGAATGATTGTGGATACATAAGGGTGACTAAGCAAGTGATGATTTCATTTTCCATTGGTAAATACAAGGATGAAGTTCTTTGTGATGTGGCACCTATGCATGCTGGACATCTACTTCTTGGGCGTCTGTGGCAATTTGATAGAAGGGTTTTTCATGATGGGTACAAAAATAGATACACTCTTGTTATGAACAATCACACCATTGTTTTAACACCTTTCCAACCAACTGAGGCCTATGCTGATCAAATCAGAATTACAAGAGAGTGTAAGTTGAGAGAGGAGCAATTGAGCATTCAAGAAAAAGAGAGGAAAGATAAGAAAAATGAGAGTGAGCAGAAAAAAGAAAAGAATAAATCAGAATCCAAAGAAGAGAAAAAAAAGAGAGTGAGTGCATTTGCAAGCAAAAGAGAGGTTGAGAGTGCCTTGTTAGCAAAAGAGCAGCTACTTGTGCTCATACACAAGGATGTTTATTTCACTAACGAACTCAATTCTTCTTTGCCTATGGTTGCTTCTTTGTTACAGGAATTTGGTGATATTTTTCCAGAAGAAATTCCCCATGGATTACCTCCTACAAGAGGTATTGAGCATCAGATTGACTTAATTCCAGGTTCTTCAATCCCAAATAGACCAGCCTACAGAATAAGTCTAGAGGAAGCAAAAGAAATTCAAAGGCAAGTAGATGAGTTGCTGCAAAAAGGATTTGTGAGGGAGAGTCTTAGCCCATGTTCTGCTCCTGTGATCTTGGTTCCGAAGAAAGATGGGACGTGGCGCATGTGTACGGACTGTCGAGCCATAAATAAAATCACTGTAAAGTATCGATATCCTATCCCTAGATTAGATGATATGCTTGATAAATTGCATAGTTCGTGTGTGTTTTCTAAAATAGATTTGAATAGTGGATACTATCAAATTCGCATGAAAGAAGATGATGAATGGAAAACAACTTTTAAAACAAAATATGATTTATATGAGTGGATGGTGATGCCATTTGGCTTATCTAATGCACCCAGCACCTTCATGAGGTTAATGAACCATGTTTTGCGTTTTTTCATTGGAAAATTTGTTGTAGTGTATTTTGATGATATTTTGATTTATAGCAAAACCTTAGATGAACATGTTAATCATTTGCATGTTGTTCTTAATGTTTTGAGAGAAAACAAATTATATGCTAATCTTAAAAAGTGTTCATTCTTCCATGAATCTGTTGTGTTTTTGGGTTTTGTTTCATTGGAAAATTGTGAAAGCATTCTCAAATACTTGAGAAGGACTAGAGATGTTTTTCTGATTTATGGAGGATCAGAATTGAAACTAGAAGGCTATTCAGATTCTAGCTTTTAATCTGATCCAGATGATAGCAAGTCAATCTCTGGATATATCTTTACTTTGAATGGTGGGGCTGTGAGTTGGAAAAGTTCCAAACAGCAAACTGTAGCTGACTCAACTACTGAGGCAGAATACATAGCTGTTAGTGAAGCTGCTAAGGAAGCAGTCTGGATGAAGAAGTTCATCACAGAGCTGGGTGTAGTTCCTGAGATTGCCGGACCACTCCCAGTTTATTGCGATAACACTGGAGCTGTTGCACAGGCTAAGGAACCAAGGTCTCATCATAGATCCAAGCACATTTTTGAGACGCTTCCACCTTGTTCGAGAGATAATCGAAAGACAAGACGTCAAGATTGAACGAGTAGACACAAAGAACAATATAGCAGACCCCATTTACTAAAGCTCTACCACAGCAGCAATTCAATCGTCACCTCGATTGTATGGGGTTAAAATATAAGGGCGATTGGCTTTAGTGCAAGTGGGAGATTAAAAGAGTAGATGCCCTATAAGCCAATCATTTGATGGGTTTCTCTTTGTAATCCTCCAAATCATGTACTTTGACACTCGATATATATCAATAAAGGCATTGTGTTTCATCATTTGCTGCTTATCTTTTTTTATTATTGGATGATGAACCCCATAAATTAGGACATTGGTTTTAGGGTTATGATGAGATCATACCAGTGAGACCTAAAATCCTAAAATCCTAATTGAGAATATTCCCAGTCAAATTGGTATATTGAGTCGGGGATCAATATTACCGGAAAGACTGGCACAGCTTATGTATGCTCAATGTAGAGGGTGATTGATCTCACAATCACTTGTGTGAGACACTAATACAAAGATGTGGGTGCTCATTAGAGGAATGAGTTCACTGAAATGACCAGCCATGAGAACATCTTATGGATGCTTACTTAATTATCAAAAGATGGTTCTCATAGTGGGAGTTGTGCAAGTGATCCTTAGACTTGAGATCACCATGGTACCTTGTGCACTTGAAGCTATGTTTTGGTTTACCCCTCATTCACGACATTGCGTTGTGTATAGGGTATTCTGGATATGGTGGATTTTGTACGAAGGTTGTGAGTAGGTCAACAAGGAATCAGTCACTTCTAATAAGAGAAGGTAACATCCCTACTTACTCTAATCTTATGATGATTCCAAGAAGCCTTTGATCAAAGCAAAATGAATATTAGAAAGAGTTTCTAATATTTCATTATTTGAATTATCATATAAAATATTGAGAGAGACATGAATAAGTGATTGAGTTTGATACTGATCCATACTCATGCACTTATTCAGGATGTAGTATGACTGAGGGATTGAATTGTACAGTAACTTGCCACTGGAAGGGTATGTTTGGATTTGTCCAATACATTCCTCATCTTTCGGGTAGACGTGATACGTTGCTAGACGTCAATCATGTCTTGTGGGTTGATCGGATCAAAGAGTTTGATTAGATCAAAGCATCAGAAAGGTTCTGATTGCTAAGTCAGGTTTAGCACTAAATTGAACCTAAATTGGATTAGAGGTATTCTAATTAGGTTAGGTCAACTTGCACCTGCACCTACTGCTGGCTAAGGAACCCAATGGGTCACACACAAGGGAATTGATCAAGGGTCTAATTGGATTAGATCATGTTTGCAAGATGAACATGCTAGCACATGTTGCAAACCCTAGCTCCTGATTCAAATTAAATTCGAATCTGATTCTTAGGTTAGGTTGATCTAATATGATTAGATCATGACCTAATATGGATTAGCCAAGAGTTGGAACCCATTTGGCTTTAATTAGACCTAATTTGATTAGGTTTAATGTTTTCTTTATTTTGGTTAAACCCAATTGGATTGGGTTTGATAGGGCCTTCACTTCTGGACCATTGGATCGCTTCCTGGATGAAGAATTTGGTCCACTGGTTGGCGCCTTCATCTGGACCATTGGATGGATTCCTGGATGAAGGATCTGGACCATTAGTCAGCGCCTGAATCTGGACCACTGGATGGCTCTCTGGATGAAATATCTGGACCATTGGTCAGCGCCTGAATCTGGACCACTGGATGGCTCTCTGGATGAAAGATCTGGACCGTTCCTCAGCGCCTGAATCTGGACCATCGATGATGGCATCTTGCTTCTGGACCATTGGATGGCACCCTGGATGATGATGCCTTGATCTGGACCATTAGATGGTGCCTAGATCTGGACCATTGGCTTTGGTTCACTGCATTTGGGCCCTTGGATCATCAGGATTTAAGAGGGAGACATAAGAAAGAAGTTGATACACCCTTCTCCTTAGCACCCCATCATGATGGGATGCATCTCTTGGCACATGCCTCATCATGATGAGGTGTGTGGATCGGATGCATCCCTTTATGATGCATCCCTCCATCTCTTATAAATAAGGAGGTGCCTTGGGGTTCTAAAGATCATCCAAGAAAAAGCCTCTCCTTCTCTCTTCCTTATCCCTTCTTTCTTACAAGCCTCTCTCTTTTGTCCTAACCCAAGACAAGAGGGTCTTCTTTAGGACAAAAATGCTAGTGAATGTTTTAGAGGTAGAAAGGAAGAAGGAAGTGAAGGAAAATCAGCCAATTAAATCCTTTGGAAGGATTGAATAATTAGAATCAAGTTTTGGTGGAGCTAGAGTCTTGAACCCATTCCTGTGTGGATCAACATCGGAGGGTGAACATTTGGGCACCTTAGGACATCTTCAGACATATTGGATATAGCGTGATAGGTATTCTTCTATACCAAGATTATATTTTCTACATTATTTGGTTATACTATTAAGGCGATCTTGGCTTATTAGGGTTCATATAACGGGTTTTATAAGAAAATTTTATAATCCCATATCTTCCGCTGCGCCCTAGGGCACTGGGAACCCAACAGTATAGAGGTATGATAGGATCTTTATTATATCTCACTGCAAGTAGACCTGATATCATGTTTAGTGTATGCATGTGTGCTAGATATCAATCTAATCCTAAGGAATCATATTTAATTGCAGTTAAAAGAATTTTTAAATACCTAATAGGAACAAAAAATATAGGTTTATGGTATTCTAAAAAATCTAGCCTAAACTTAAATAGGGTATACAGATTCAGATTTTGCTGGTTGTAAACTTGATAGAAAAAGCACCAGCGGGTCATGTCAATTCTTAGGAGAAAATTTAATCTCATGGTTTAGCAAGAAACAAACTCGGTTGCATTATCTACAGCTGAAGCCGAATATGTTGCTGCCCGGGAGTTGTTGTGCTCAATCTTGTGGATTAAACAACAACTTGAAGATTATGGCATTAATTGTGATAATACAAGTGCCCATTAATCTAACTAAAAATCCAATTCAGCACTCAAAAACTAAACATATTGAGATAAGACATCACTTCATAAGAGATCATGTACTGAATAGTGATGTGACACTTCAATTTGTTTGCATTGATGATCAATTAGCTGATATCTTCACAAAACCCTTGAGTGAAGAGCGATTCTGTGTACTTAGGAGAGGATTAGGAGTGATTGATCCATCCTAGTGATATTTCTCTTCTAATTCATTGATTTTGGTGATGATTAGCTTGTGTTAAATATAGAGTTTCTCATCTATGATCATCAATTCAGATCACAAACTTTTTGATTATCCCTTGTTTGGCACGAAAATAACATGATTTTGAGTGCGTGCCAGAGTTCGAGTCGACTCGGATACTTTTAGAGTCGGCTCATGAAGGAGTCGACTCGCACATAGATAGGAGTCGACTCCGAGGTCGATGGCAGCATAGGGGGAGTCGACTCGCATATATTTTGGAGTCGACTCGAGGTCGAGGTCGACTCGCGACTTTACTGGAGTCGACTCGAGGTCGGAAATCCGATGTTTTAACCCTAATCGAAGCGTTCAATCGACACTTCTATTCACCGCCGCCACTGTTCAAGAAACCTAGAGTCGTCTCCGACCTCGTCTCCGACCTCCATTAGGGCATTTCCGTCGAGTTTCCCTCCGTCCCTCGTGTCCTTTCCTCCTCCCTAGGTCTAGGATGCCTCGAAAAGTTATTGTCCCGAGCCGAAAAAGGCCCCAACCCGCGAGCGGTACCGAGCGAACGGTCAAAGGCTCGAATGATCCCGTGAGGCCACAACCTCCGGTTTCTTCCCCGCCGAGGCCGGTTCCCTCGCATCTGTGCGCCGGGAAGGCGGTCTCCACTGGGAGATATGTCAACTTCGACTTCCTCTCCCGGGAAGGCTTTACCCTAGGGCATAGGTTAAGGGCTCAAGGACTAGAAAGGTTTTGTTCCCTTGATCTCCCTACTTACCGGGGTATAGTTAGGAAATTCTACGGTACAGTAGCTAGGGGTAATGGTGGGATACAGGGGACCGTAGCGGGTGTCCCTTTATTTATTTCGGAGGATTTCATTGCTCAAGTCCTCCATCTTCTCCAAGTAGGAGTGTTTTCCTCTCACCCAGCAGATAGGACTGAGGCCCTTACGGCAATACTAGGGAGTCCACCTCAGTCCCCCCTAGACGAGGTGTCTGCAAATCAGCTATCAGCTGAAATGCGGTCCTCTTGAGTATCATTTCTAGGACCCTTTTCCCTAAGACAGGCCGTTTTGATTTTGTATCTGAGAGGGACCTAGCCCTTATGTTCTACATCCTTCAGGATACTCAATTAACTTTCCAAAACTCATTTACAAAATACCTATGTGAGCCTCTAGACAAACCAAGGCTTACTCTTCCCTACGGCATGCTCTATACCTTGATCTTTAGGGAGCTAGAGGTCCCCATTCCTGAGGGGGAACCCTCTCGCTCACTGCGATACACAGATCGCATGGGTGAGGGGACTCTACACAGGATGGATTTCCATAAGGTTGAGGGAGTCTGGGTCCGGAAACCATCCTCTTCCACACCTTCTGACCCTACTACTCGACACTCCCCCAGCCCTAATCATGACTCTGATTTTCCCACCTATCCCTCCGCTTCAGCACCATCTACTTCAGCCGGACCCTCCACTGCACCACCTACTCAACCACTAGAGGTCCGATATCACCTGAGCAGCTCCGGGAGTTGCGACAGGAGATCGTGAGGGATCTTCGGACGACCTACTGAGGGAGCTCCGAGGTCCAGCGACTGCTCCCTCTACTGCGTTGGTTCCATCATTGGCAGCCGTGACCGAGATGACGGCTCATCTGAGGGAAGAAATCTACAATGTAAGAAGCCTAATTCAAGCCAATTTTTAAATATGAGTGATGTCACGAGTAATACAAGAAAGATGCGAGATGACATTCGACAGGACCTAGGCAGCCAGAGTCAGGGGGCCGAGCGTCTAGCCAATGTATTGATCTTCAAGTTGGATACCCTACAGGAGAATCTGACTGAGCTTACCTCGATCCAGAGTAGGGCCACCTCGGAGATCATAAAGCAGCTAGGAAACATTACAGATGGGATCAGTTTAATTATGCAACAATCTAGACTGAGCAAGGGAGCCACATCCTCCACCACAAAGAAATCTTAGTGTAGCTTGCTTTTTCTTTTTGATATGTACTTAACTTCTCTATTTTGGATGTATCTACAATTGTACTTAAACTTACATCAATACAATGAGTAGACATTTTTTCTTCCAAATTGTGCAAATTTGATCTCTAACTGCTTGTATGATGTGCTTTCTGCCTTTTTCCTATGATGACAAAAAGGGGGAGAAAATATATTGAATAGACATGTAAAGGGAATCAATAAAAAGAAAACTTTTAAAAACACAAAATAATTTGTTCTAAGTGGATTCGATACCTCGAGGCTCATTATCTCTCTGTTGGGGCTCCTAAAGGAGTAATCTCCAGAATCTATTCAAGGGATATTCGGAGATTAGTTGAATCATACTCAAGAACAAATTGGCAGATTTTTCCTCTAAAAACCAAAAATTTAAGTTCAAAGCTTCAATACACTAAAAGAAAATTTCAGAGAATCTAAACAAAGTTGAATGCATGTGTTGAGGGGGAGAATCTGAAATCTTAAGAAAGCAAATCATTAAATATATATAAGCCAAATAATGATTGCATGACATGAAGGCTTATATAATTTCAAATGAAAGGGGGAGCTTTAACTTCAAATTTACTGTTTCACACCTTTCAGTTTTGGATAAATTAAATGACTAGACACTTGAATTCATTTTAGAACTTTACTATAAATCTACTTTTTGGTTGAGCAATTCGCTTTTACAAATACTCAATGTTTTTGTCATCATCCAAAAAGGGGGAGATTGTGGAGTGATTGATTATAACCCTATTTGATTTTGATGAGCTCAAAGCATTTGAGTATATCTTAAGTTATACTAATGAATTCAATCTAGTGTTTCAGTCAAATACTTGTAAATTTATGGTTAAGTATCTCAAGATTTGGTTCAATACATTTTGGATAAGTAAAGAATTCAATTTGAACCAAAGTCTGAGACTCGAGTCGACTCCGGGATATTACGAGTCAACTCCAAGCGTATCAGAAGCACTGGCACAAGGCTCGAGTCGACTCCTGTACATTACGAGTCGACTCCGACTGAGAACAGACAGACGGACAGAAAGTTCATCTCAGAACCTGTCAACGAGTCGACTCCGATGCTTTGCCGAGTCGACTCCAGCATAGTACGAGTCGACTCCAGGGAGTAACAGACAGAAACACAGAGAAAGCTATTTTGGACTCTGAGAGCCGAGTCGACTCCCGAAGAACTCGAGTCGACTCTGATGGTTGGCAGGTCGACTCCTAAGGAAGGCGAGAGTCGACTCCCAGAGAAATACAAGGCAAAAAGTCAGAGAGCCAATTTCGGACCACTGAGAGCCGAGTCGACTCCCGCAAAGTTCGAGTCGACTCCGAGGCAGCGCAACCCCAAAGATAGAAGACGGTATTTTCGTCTCTGAGAGGCGAGTCGACTCCAAGACAGTTCGGGGTCGACTCCAAGGCAGCGCAACCCCAAAAGACAGAAGACTGTTTTTCGGATACTGAGAGCCGAGTCGACTCCGAGACAGTTCGAGTCGACTCCGAGACGGCACAAGTCAACAGACAGAAGATCGGGAGTTCGGGCTCTGAGTGCCGAGTCGACTCCCAGAATATCCGAGTCGACTCGAGTGAGCAAATTTGAAAGCAACTTCTCTGGATTCCTTAGAACGAGTCGTCTCCAAAAGTGCCATGTCAGCTCCAGACATTAGGGAGTCGACTCCAGGTTCAGTCGAGTTGACTCCAAGTCAAGACAGCACTTTAATTCAAATCCAGAACAGTTGCCGAGCCGTCTCCAGAAAAGCATGAGTCGACTCCTGCAACAGGCGAGTCGACTCCAGATCGCGCGAGTCGACTCCGATCCCAACGGAAACATTGTCAGGAGTTGCAGAATGTGCAGAACGGCTAGAATATTGGGTCTAACGGCTAGTTTTCATGGGGAATGGCTTAAATAGCCACAGAGAACTGTAGCAAGGTAGAGAAGTGACATTCCATTCAAAGAAAACAAGTAATCTCCACCTACCAAAGGATTTCAAAGGAAATACACGTGAAAGAAGGAAGAGAGGCATTAAACTCCATCCACCAACTCTTCCCAGCATTCAAGAAGTCTCCATCAGTCATCAAGTCTTCGAGACATTCAAGAGGAGACCCCAAGTTTGAGAAGCCCTCCTCTACATCTTCATAAATCTGTTTGAGGGCTCTTAACTTCTCTCTTGTTATTAATCACTGAATATCTGCTTGTTAAGAAGCTTCCTTTTTCTGTCTGTTTTTCAAAACCATTTGTTTCTTACTTGATTCAATCAGGGGATTGAATCAAGGGTGTTAAGGTTTGTTGGTGAGCCTAGGTTGAAACCAACGGTGTAAGGGTTTGATTGTGATCCCGGGAAAACAATCGGGTGGTTCTAGTCTGTGAGCCTGGGAAAACCGATTGAGTTCGTTGTGATCTCGTAAAACAACAAGTTGGGTGTGAACTTGTAAAACAACCAGCTGTAATCCGAGGGGTTATAGTGAATTCCCAAGTGAGGCTTGGGGAGTGGACGTAGGAGCAAGGGTTAACTCCGAACCACTATAAATTTGCTTGTGTTCGTGATTGCTTTATTATCTCTTACTTTTCCTTCATCCACTGCATTTAGCATCTAATTAATCTACTCGAAAAAAGATTTAATTAGTTACTCACAAAGCGTTTAATTGCAATAATTATTTAAAAACCCAATTCACCCCCCCTTGGGTTGTCTATCTGGGCAACAACGGAGGACTGGTCGCCGGCGGATTTGGTCGCGGGATCGTCGGTTGGTGGCCACGGGATCAACGGGGAGACGCCGGGATTTCGACGCGGCTTGATGGCGGAGCTGGATCTCGGCTGCGGGCTACGTCACAGGCGGAAAGACAAGGCGGAGATGCTGGTTACGGGATCGTCGCCGCGGACGGTGGGCGGCCGCGTGAGGTGCTCTTCGGGGGAAGAAGATGAACAGTAGCCAAGCCATTTATTTATTTTTTTTATTGTTATTATTCATTTATTTATTATGTATTATTTATTTTTTCTCAAACACTGTTCACATGAACAGTGTTTTTACGGAACACTGTTCATATGAACAGTGTTTTAACGGGACACTATTTATATTGAACAGTGAATCGTAAATTTTTAGTTATATTATTATTATAAATTTTATATGAAGGCAGGGTAACGAATTGGTTGGAAATTGGCTTTGGGTTTGCGGTGGGTCATGATCGTTGAGTTGCTTGAACTTGTTCTCGAGCCCAATGTCTTCCAAATTTAATTATTGCTAAACTGCTTCAGATCGAACTCGACCAGTCAAGACTAGAAACTATACCATGACTTAATAAAAAGGGTTAATCAAACATTTTTTCTTAGCAAATTATAACTTTTGATCGAGCCAGGACCAAAACCTATTTAATTATAACCTTAACTTCATCAGGTTACCAAACAGAATCAACACAATCTCCTCCTTATATATTTTTTTTGTAGTTTTCATAAAAAATCGTAACCAAAAACATATTTCAAATTTGTTTCAATGATTATTCAATTTTTTGGTAAAATATGTATTTATTAGTTTAAGAACATTGATAAGTGCTATGGAAAGATAACTAATTTATGAATTATTAAGCACTTATCACACCCCCAGACCTATATTTGCTAGTCTCGAGCAAAATAAAAAAAAAGAAAAGCTCTAATTCAACTTTTGCAGGCATCGCGATCGCATTTACCATATGCAACAAGGCTTTAAACCCCTAGGTTACCCTAGTGGACGAGTTATAGTCTCTGTGAGGGTTTGCAGCGAAGATACCCACAAACTTCAATATTAAAATGAATCATTTATTGTTATGATTTAATTTGTTGTTGTTTTTTTTATTTATATATATATATATTTTTAATTTATTTTTATTTATTTATTTTTTTTTAATT
The DNA here is from genome assembly GCF_009389715.1 of Phoenix dactylifera. NCBI lineage: Eukaryota > Viridiplantae > Streptophyta > Magnoliopsida > Arecales > Arecaceae > Phoenix > Phoenix dactylifera. The sequence continues at coordinate 345,280 of NW_024067915.1, forward strand.
CCTTTTTTTTAAATTTGATTGATCTATCAAATTCCAAATGCATACTAGCTAAGAATTTCAAAAAACTCTCTCTTTTCATTAAAATCTAATTTAAGATACATAAATGATGAAAATTTCAAAGCACACACGGTTTTATTTACTAAGTCAGCCCCAAATTCTAGGTTTAGTATGCTATCTAAGTTAAAGTTATTAAGTTTCCATTTAGGGAGTTGTAAGACTCATTTATACTGGAGTGCTCGGTGAAATCTGGACCGTACACAAGCTAAGGGTTCGGATCTCCAAAATATTGCTAATACTAGTAGTTTCCAAGGATTGGTCGAAATGACCTGCTCACTGATTCAAAATCATCTTATCTGCAGGATTTCGAGAGTTGTGGATGTTTACTTTAGTACCTCACAGGCTTTATCTGTAATATTCCAGTTACTCAAATTTTTACAACGACGGCTTTCACACTATTGTCTTTTTCAAGGTCAATACAGAGTTTTTTTTTTTTAAAACATCATAAAAGATATATAAATTGTGCACTTTTACTCTTGTGGTGATTTTTTCGTGTAACGAGCAATCAATCGACAACTCTCACACCAGTTGGCACAAGGTGTCAGGCATCAAGACTCCCTACAGACTTATGCTCGGAGTTCTCATCGCAAGCCCACTTGATCTTTGACAATAGGTAGCCCTTTTCGATGTTCCTGACTAATCCATTATTATTGATGATATATATATATATATATTTTTTGAATTAGATTAAGAATGATTTATCAGGGTCCAAGGTGCTACTATACTATCAACATTATGTCGACCTAGACCTTAGAAGGGTCGGCCAGTGTGTAGTGAAATTCCAAAGTATTAATTAGCTTACAACTTCCTAAGAGAGACTTAATAAAAAGAACTTAAATTATATTACTTCCGACTAGTCATTGGCTTTTTAGATTTTATATACCTTGTGTATTTATCATTCTCGCATTTATGTATAGAAATTAGGGTTTTTAAAAACAAAAACTTTTTTTTTATTTAAAATTTTATTATTATTATTATTTTATGAACAAATTTTTTTTTTTTGAATGAAAATCAAGAAATGAAAATCAAGATGAATACCCCCAAACCTAAACCTAAACATTGTCCTCAATGTTGAAAAAAAAAAAAATCTAAGAGAATTGGGTTGCCTCCAACAAGTGCTAAGTTTATTGTCTTCAGCCAGACACAGTGAGGTAGTTTTTGCATCTCCCTTCTATGAGGTCATCTATTTTGTCTATTATAAAATACTCAACTTCCCTCGCGGGTTGGTCGGCCGCATTTGAACACATTTAATTTTACTTCATGTTCCCAAATGATATGTTCATTACCCCCGTTCTACAATTGATGCATGCATTGGCTGTTGCTAGAAAGGGGCGCCCAAGGATCACTGGATATTATTTCTTAGGATTAGGCTCATGTTCCATATCAAGGACGATGAAATCTACTGGAAAATAGAATTTGTCTACCTTGACAAGAACATCTTCAATTATCCCACGTGGTGTTTTTACAGATCGATCAGCCAATTGAAGGGATACCGAGGTTGGTTTTAATTCTCCTAACCCAAGTTTCTCATAAACTGAATAAGGTAAAAGGTTGACACTTGCCCCTACATCTAAGAAGTGCTCGATCAATGAAATTATTTCCTAAGACACAGTAAATGGTGGGAGCACCAGGATCTTTGTATTTCGAGGCGTGTTGTGTTGGAGAATAGAATTCACTTGCTCAGTTAGGAAAATCTTTCTAGGCACATGTATCCTAGATTTTCGCTTTTGGGTGCACCAGGTTTTTAAGAAATTTGGCATAGGAGGGAACTTGTCTAATAGCATCAAGAAGTGGAAGATTGATCTTCACTTGTTTGAAAACCTCTATCATCTCCTCTAGTGAAGTTCCCTTTTTGCCAAAGGGAGAGGGTGAATTAAGAGCTTCAGGGAAAATGGGGCTTTGGGATGTGAGTTTTGGCAGAAGATGGACTAGCTGAAGATGAAGAAGAAGGTTTTATATTTTTATTTGACACATCTCTATCCTCTTCTTCACCTTCCTTATTGTTGTCCTCCCCAATCTTATTGTCTACTATACGTCCACTCCTTTAGGGTAGTCAAAGCATTGGCTTGTTCATGATGAATTGCATTTAATTGATTTTCTTGAGCCATGTATTGTCCCCTGGGATTACTTAATGGTTGGCTTGGAAGCTTTCCTTCCTCTCGCTTGTTCAGTGCATTAGCTAGTTGCCCCATCTGGGATTCTAGCTTGGCGATTGATTGCGTATGAGAGTGCCACCAATTGTGTAATGGTTTCCAAACCTTGAAGGGCGTTCAACACTTTCTCCTCAAAGGCTGTGTTTCTTTGGGTTGGAGGAGGAGTGTGTTGAAATTGAATCGAGGGACGGTAGGGATGAATATTTTGTGGGGTTTGAAAAATTCTGAGGGTTTGAAAAATTTTGGGAATAGGGTTGGGCAGTATTCCGAGCTTGCTGCTTCCAAGAAAAGTTTGGATGATTTCGCCATCCCGGGTTATATGTATTGGAAAATTGGTCATTACCCGGTCTAGGCTGTGTTTGAGCAGCATTGATGTGTTCTTGCACGAGTTCGGAGAATTGGGGCACTGAAGGGCACTCATGAATAGGGTGGGATGGGCTAGAACAGATAGTACACACTTGTGCTTGGGAAGAGTTCATGTAATACCCACCTATCATCAGTTGATCAATCTTATGGGACAATGCATCTACCTTGCTAGACAGGTCCATAGAATGACTTTATTTCACAAATGGTCCCTTTTCTTTGAGAATTCAGGGGTGCTTGACGAGAACAAGAAGCATGGTGGAGGGAGTTTTCATTTAGATTTTCAAATAATTATAAATAATTGCCATGCTTCATGCTCATTTTGAAGCATGAATGTCCCCCCGCATGCGGCATCAATCATCTGCTGGTTTCGTTCAGTCAATCCGTCATAGAAACATTGCACTAGCTGCCATTTAGGTATTTGATGATGTGGCATTTACGGATTAGGTCCCGAAATCTCTCCCAAGTTTCATGAAATTCTTCTCACTCAGTTTGGAAGAAGCTTGTGATGGCACGTCTAAACTGGTTCGTTCTTCTAATGGGAAAGTATTTTTTTAAGAATTCTTGTTCCATTTGATCCCAAGAACGAATCGAGTTGGCATCTAAAGAATTCAGCCATTGTTTGGCTCTATCTTTAAGGGAGAAGGGGAATAATCTAAGTTTTAGAGCATCATCAGTAAAGTTCTGAATCTTGACAGTGGTGCAAATCTCAAGAAATTCATCTAGGTGTTTGTATGGGTCTTCATTGGTGAAGCCCATAAAAAGATGGGAGCATTTGGATCACACTAGATTTTATTTCATATTGTCCAGCTGCTACTTCAGGTAATCGAATGCAAGATGGGGAAGTGTAAATGGTGGGAGTAAAGTACTCCCTCAGGAGTTTGGGTTGTTCTTCAGCCATCTCAGGAGGTGGGGATGATTTCTATTGTTCTGATCTTAGCTCGAATATTTCTAAGGGTCCGTTCTATTTCAGGGTCAAAAGGTAATAGGTCACGTACTCTAAAACGACTCCCTTGCATACACTAGTACTTGATCAATCAAGCATGCCAATAAAAGGAAAACACATAAATCCTTGTATTTGTCCTAAAATCACTAGACAGCTCCTAACTGGTTTGAAGAGGGCACCTGATAAGTGCTAAATAATGTATAAATTCATATCTTATTCATAGCACTTATCATTATTTTAATTCACATATTTTGTAAATTTAACTAAAAAATGTGTTACCCTCATCATTGCATTTTAATAAATTAATTCGAGTTTGATTTAGTTATTTATTAAATTGAGCCTAATGTATGCAGGTCGAATCTAATATATGCAGGTCGAGTCAAACTTATTTCGGATGATCCCTGAACCCGAATGACACGCACCCTGTTCATCCCAACTCTATTGTTTCTTTCACATCCAATTGAGCTCGACTTTTCATGTTTCTAACATTTTGTCCCAAAATCTCCCACGTTGCAATGTTTAAGCCCATATCACGTTCATTAGACTTTATCCCGGTTTGAAACCAGCCATTCCAGTCATCTCTTCATTACACGTCATCATGCAAATCCCCTTCATTCCATCTCAACTTTGTGGATTTTCCTCCACGTCCTTTCCAACTCCCGTATTCCAAAGTCCACAGCCGGAACAGAGCCGAGACCCACGGACCAGCATTTCGCATCTCCCCTTGCATCCCGACTGGCCACACCCTCAACGTCTTCCGTTAGATCCCAGTCAAAATAAGCTTTCCAGATTTCCTATCATCCTTATCCAAAGCCGAGACCCATTCCCTGTTTCTGGATCATCTCCCAACCGGATCCCCAACTCCACACTCCCTACAAATCCAACCAAACTCCTAGCCGAGATCTTCTCCGCTCCCCCTCGCGCCTGTGCCCATAAGCCACGTCTTCTTTCGGATCGATCTCACATCCTTATCCCTTCTGTGTTCAAAGCTCCAGCTTATCTATGCTTCAGCCGATAACCAAACGCATCCTCCAGCATCCTCTTCCTTCGAAACAGAGTACCAGCCATCAACCGAATCCAGCTCCTCCCAACATCCAAGATCTTCTTCCGGACTCCCAGCTTCCACCGTGAAAATCTTCATCCCGTTCGCGTTCGGATATGCTTGATTCAACCATCCACATTGAGAAATCTCACACGGTATCTCCCCTGTTCTTGCAATCAACCTTATCCCAACATCTCAGCAACCATCCTTTACCGTCCACATCATCCTAAATCCCAGCATCCCCTGTTCCCAATCGGATGAACATTCCAAACAACCACTCCCAGAACCAAGTTCAAATCCCATCCTCTCCACGATAGCTTCTTTCCGAGCTTCACGGCATCCAAATGCCATCTTCCCCTGTTTCAAAACTATCAACCCAGTGTTCCGAATTGATCTTCTTCAAGATTCCTCCCACGTCCACGAACAAACTTCCCTGCATCCTCATCCCAACTCCATCATCTTGGATAAATCCATGATTCGGAACAGAGCAGCATCTCATGTCCCTTCATCCGCATAAATCCGCATCACCCGAAGATCTCCTCCCAGCCGGATGAGCATCCCATATCTCTCCACGTCTGGAAGTTAACAGTCGTCCGAGATCACCTCCACGTTGATTCTCCCACGTCCAGCTTCCATCATCCATGGATAAAGATCAATCCCTCTGCTCCGCATCATAGATCTTCATCTCAGCCGTGCGCATCTATTTCAGGTTCAACTCTATCCACGGATGAATTCATAGCACTTCCCTATTTCACACGTCTTCATCTCAGCCGAATCCCTTGCATCCCAGTCCGCGATTCATCTTCATCTCCCCTGCTTCCAAATCTCTCAGATTTCTTCTCATCCATCACCCACCGAACTCATCCTTATCTTCCCGCTCGCATGGAAGCAAAACAGGGGAGATTGCAGCCTATAAAAGGCCCAGCGTGAACCGAGAGGACCATTCCTCCTTCCCCACCGGGGAGGGGGGCATTCCCTTCTTCCTTACCGAAGGGAGTCGGCTGATCATCTTCTCAGAGGGCGGGGAGAAGCCAAGTTCCCCACGAAAGAATAAAAAAAAGAGAGAAAGGAGAGGGAGAGAATACTTTGTGATATTTTGGGAATAGAGAGAGTGGGATGGAAGGGAAGGATTTTTATACGAAGATGGAAGCCTGTTGCTGTGCTGCTGCTGCCATCCACCACTGCATGGAAGCCTGAGCTCTTCTCCAGGGCTGGATGCAGCCCTAACAAAGGGAGACGGGTTTTATATTTTATTTTATATTCTTGGGGTTGTATGAACTTATTGTTTTTAATGGATATCTTCTTTGAATCATATTTAATTTCTGTGATTTTAAGTATGATATTCGTACAACTGTTCTTCATGATCACTAGGTAAAATATAAGATAGTCCATGCTTAGGGAAGATGCGATGTGCTGCCACCTTAGATTAAGGTAGACATTTCATGCCAACTAAAGATGGATTATGCCCCAAATTACTTTTGTGAAATTTTATTCGAATGCTTGTTAGGCTTGTAGCCAATTTGCATGTTTATCCAAGAATAAATTAAAAATATAATTAATCCTTGTTCCGATGTTAGTGGTGAATTCCTTGCCCTAGATTCCCCCAAATTGATATCATTTTAATTGCATTTTCTTTTATTAAATTGCTTAGTTTAATAGTCTTCACAAATTCATCCTTTTAAATATTTTTATTTTTTAAGAAAACAACTATACTCCAATCCCTGTGGATCATACCCGTAATCACTATTCTACCAGATACGTGCTATTGCGTGGTCTTTAAAGTTGACTATCAATTTTTGGCGCCGTTGCCGGGGAGCGATGAAATCATACCTATCTAATTCACTATTATCCCATATTTATTTAAAAAAAAAAGAGAAGAAAAAAAGAAAAAAAAAGAGAAGTGAATTCAGTCAGGTACATCGAAAAGGGCTACCTATTGTCAAAGGTCAGCGGGCTTGCAATGATGAACCCGAGCATAGGTCCGTAGGGGAGTCTTGATGCCCAACACCTTATGCCATCTGGTGTGGGAGTTGTTGACTGAATGCTCGCTACACGGAGAAATCATTACAAGAGTAAAAGTGCATAATTTATTTATAAATCTTAAAAAAAAAAACAGAGAAAGAGAAAATAATATTGATCTTGAAAAAGATGATAGTGTGAAAAGCCGTCGTTGTAAAAATTCGAGTAAACTGGAATATTACAGATAAAGCCCATGAGGTATTAAAGTAAACATCCACAACTCTCGAAATCCTGCAAGATAGGATGATTTTGAATCAGTGATTAGGTCTTATCTGACCAATTTTTGGAAATTACTAGCTTTAGCAGTATTTTGGAGGATCTAAAATCTTAGCTTGTGTATGGCCCAGATATCACCGAGCACCCAAGTATAAATAAGTCTTACAACTCTCTAACAGAAACTTAATGACTTCAACTTAAGTTGCATATTGACCTAGGATTTGGGCTGACTTAGTAATTAAAACTTTGTGTGCTTTTGAAATTCTTGGCATTTATGGCATTTGAATTAGATTTTATAAAATAATAAAATAAATTCTTTAGACAGCAGTTTGTGGGTAGCTGCGCCGGAAACCCTCACGAGACAAAACTCGTCCACTAGGGCCACCTAGGGGTTTAAAGCCTTATTGCATACGGTAAATGCAATCGCGATTCCTGCGAAAGTGAGTTAGTTTTTTTTTTATATTTTATTTTGCTTGAGGACTAGCAAAATATAGGTTGGGGGGTGTGATAAGTGCTAAATAATGCATAAATTCATATCTTATTCATAGCACTTATCATTATTTTAATTCACATATTTTGTAAATTTAACTAAAAAAATGTGTTACCCTCATCATTGCATTTTAATAAATTAATTCGAGTTTGATTTAGTTATTTATTAATTGAGCCTAATGTATGCAGGTCGAATCTAATATATGCAGGTCGAGTCAAACTTATTTCGGATAATCCCTGAACCCGAATGACACGCACCCCGTTCATCCCAACTCTATTGTTTCTTTCACATCCAATTGAGCTCGACTTTTCATGTTCTAACATTTTGTCCCAAAATCTCCCACGTTGCAATGTTTAAGCCCATATCACGTTCATTAGACTTTATCCTGGTTGAAACCAGCCATTCCAGTCATCTCTTCATTACACGTCATCATGCAAATCCCCTTCATTCCATCTCAACTTTGTGGATTTTCCTCCACGTCCTTCCCAACTCCCGTATTCCAAAGTCCACAGCCGGAACAGAGCCGAGACCCACGGACTAGCATTTCGCATCTCCCCTTGCATCCCGACTTGGCCACACCCTCAACGTCTTCCGCTAGATCCCAGTCAAAATAAGCTTTCCAGATTTCCTATCATCCTTATGCAAAGCCGAGACCCATTCCCTGTTTCTGGATCATCTCCCAACCGGATCCCCAACTCCACACTCCCTACAAATCCAACCAAACTCCCAGCCGAGATCTTCTCAGCTCCCCCTCGCGCCTGTGCCCATAAGCCACGTCTTCTTTCGGATCGATCTCACATCCTTATCCCTTCCGTGTTCAAAGCTCCAGCTTATCTATGCTTCAGCCGATAACCAAACGCATCCTCCCAGCATCCTCTTCCTTCGAAACAGAGTACCAGCCATCAGCCGAATCCAGCTCCTCCCAACATCCAAGATCTTCTTCCGGACTCCCAGCTTCCACCGTGAAAATCTTCATCCCGTTCGCGTTCGGATATGCTTGATTCAACCATCCACATGAGAAATCTCACACGGTATCTCCCCTGTTCTTGCAATCAACCTTATCCCAACGTCTCAGCAACCATCCTTTATCGTCCACATCATCCTAAATCCCAGCATCCCCTGTTCCCAATCGGATGAACATTCCAAACAACCACTCCCAGAACCAAGTTCAGATCCCATCCTCTCCACGATAGCTTCTTTCCGAGCTTCACGGCATCCAAATGCATCTTCCCCTGTTTCAAAACTATCAACCCAGTGTTCCGAATTGATCTTCTTCAAGATTCCTCCCACATCCACGAACAAACTTCCCTGCATCCTCATCCCAACTCCATCATCTTGGATAAATCCATGATTCGGAACAGAGCAGCATCTCATGTCCCTTCATCCGCATAAATCCGCATCACCCGAAGATCTCCTCCCAGCCGGATGAGCATCCCATATCTCTCCACGTCTGGAAGTTAACAGTCGTCCGAGATCACCTCCACGTTGATTCTCCCACGTCCAGCTTCCATCATCCATGGATAAAGATCAATCCCTCTGCTCCGCGTCATAGATCTTCATCTCAGCCGTGCGCATCTATTTCGGGTTCAACTCTATCCACGGATGAATTCATAGCACTTCCCTATTTCACACGTCTTCATCTCAGCCGAATCCCTTGCATCCCAGTCCGCGATTCATCTTCATCTCCCCTGCTTCCAAATCTCTCAGATTTCTTCTCATCCATCACCCACCAGAACTCATCCTTATCTTCCCGCTCGCATGGAAGCAAAACAGGGGAGATTGCAGCCTATAAAAGGCCCAGCGTGAACCGAGAGGACCATTCCTCCTTCCCCACCGGGGAGGGGGGCATTCCCTTCTTCCTTACCGAAGGGAGTCGGCTGATCATCTTCTCAGAGGGCGGGGAGAAGCCAAGTTCCCACGAAAGAATAAAAAAAAGAGAGAAAGGAGAGGGAGAGAATACTTTGTGATATTTTGGGAATAGAGAGAGTGGGATGGAAGGGAAGGATTTTTATACGAAGATGGAAGCCTGTTGCTGTGCTGCTGCTGCCATCCACCACTGCATGGAAGCCTGAGCTCTTCTCCAGGGCTGGATGCAGCCCTAACAAAGGGAGACGGGTTTTATATTTTATTTTATATTCTTGGGGTTGTATGAACTTATTGTTTTTAATGGATATCTTCTTTTGAATCATATTTAATTTCTGTGATTTTAAGTATGATGTTCGTACAACTGTTCTTCATGATCACTAGGTAAATATAAGATAGTCCATGCTTAGGGAAGATGCGATGTGCTGCCACCTTAGATTAAGGTAGACATTTCATGCCAACTAAAGATGGATTATGCCCAAATTACTTTTGTGAAATTTTATTCGAATGCTTGTTAGGCTTGTAGCCAATTTGCATGTTTATCCAAGAATAAATTAAAAATATAATTAATCCTTGTTCCGATGTTAGTGGTGAATTCCTTGCCCTAGATTTCCCCAAATTGATATCATTTTAATTGCATTTTCTTTTATTAAATTGCTTAGTTTAATAGTCTTCACAAATTCATCCTTTTAAATATTTTTATTTTTAAGAAAACAACTATACTCCAATCCCTGTGGATCATACCCGTAATCACTATTCTACCAGATACGTGCTATTGCGTGGTCTTTAAAGTTGACTATCAATTTTTGGCGCCGTTGCCGGGGAGCGATGAAATCATACCTATCTAATTCACTATTATCCCATATTTATTTAAAAAAAAAGAGAAGAAAAAAAGAAAAAAAAAGAGAAGTGAATTCAGTCAGGTACATCGAAAAGGGCTACCTATTGTCAAAGGTCAGCGGGCTTGCAATGATGAACCCGAGCATAGGTCCGTAGGGGAGTCTTGATGCCCAACACCTTATGCCATCTGGTGTGGGAGTTGTTGACTGAATGCTCGCTACACGGAGAAATCATTACAAGAGTAAAAGTGCATAATTTATTTATAAATCTTAAAAAAAAAAACAGAGAAAGAGAAAATAATATTGATCTTGAAAAAGATGATAGTGTGAAAGCCGTCGTTGTAAAAATTCGAGTAAACTGGAATATTACAGATAAAGCCCATGAGGTATTAAAGTAAACATCCACAACTCTCGAAATCCTGCAAGATAGGATGATTTTGAATCAGTGATTAGGTCTTATCTGACCAATTTTTGGAAATTACTAGCTTAGCAGTATTTTGGAGGATCTAAAATCTTAGCTTGTGTATGGCCCAGATATCACCGAGCACCCAAGTATAAATAAGTCTTACAACTCTCTAACAGAAACTTAATGACTTCAACTTAAGTTGCATATTGACCTAGGATTTGGGCTGACTTAGTAATTAAAACTTTGTGTACTTTTGAAATTCTTGGCATTTATGCATTTGAATTAGATTTTATAAAATAATAAAATAAATTCTTTAGACAGCAGTTTGTGGGTAGCTGCGCCGGAAACCCTCACGAGACAAAACTCGTCCACTAGGGCCACCTAGGGGTTTAAAGCCTTATTGCATACGGTAAATGCAATCGCGATTCCTGCGAAAGTGAGTTAGTTTTTTTTTATATTTTATTTTGCTTGAGGACTAGCAAAATATAGGTTGGGGGGTGTGATAAGTGCTAAATAATGCATAAATTCATATCTTATTCATAGCACTTATCATTATTTTAATTCACATATTTTGTAAATTTAACTAAAAAAATGTGTTACCCTCATCATTGCATTTTAATAAATTAATTCGAGTTTGATTTAGTTATTTATTAATTGAGCCTAATGTATGCAGGTCGAATCTAATATATGCAGGTCGAGTCAAACTTATTTCGGATAATCCCTGAACCCGAATGACACGCACCCCGTTCATCCCAACTCTATTGTTTCTTTCACATCCAATTGAGCTCGACTTTTCATGTTCTAACATTTTGTCCCAAAATCTCCCACGTTGCAATGTTTAAGCCCATATCACGTTCATTAGACTTTATCCTGGTTGAAACCAGCCATTCCAGTCATCTCTTCATTACACGTCATCATGCAAATCCCCTTCATTCCATCTCAACTTTGTGGATTTTCCTCCACGTCCTTCCCAACTCCCGTATTCCAAAGTCCACAGCCGGAACAGAGCCGAGACCCACGGACTAGCATTTCGCATCTCCCCTTGCATCCCGACTTGGCCACACCCTCAACGTCTTCCGCTAGATCCCAGTCAAAATAAGCTTTCCAGATTTCCTATCATCCTTATGCAAAGCCGAGACCCATTCCCTGTTTCTGGATCATCTCCCAACCGGATCCCCAACTCCACACTCCCTACAAATCCAACCAAACTCCCAGCCGAGATCTTCTCAGCTCCCCCTCGCGCCTGTGCCCATAAGCCACGTCTTCTTTCGGATCGATCTCACATCCTTATCCCTTCCGTGTTCAAAGCTCCAGCTTATCTATGCTTCAGCCGATAACCAAACGCATCCTCCCAGCATCCTCTTCCTTCGAAACAGAGTACCAGCCATCAGCCGAATCCAGCTCCTCCCAACATCCAAGATCTTCTTCCGGACTCCCAGCTTCCACCGTGAAAATCTTCATCCCGTTCGCGTTCGGATATGCTTGATTCAACCATCCACATGAGAAATCTCACACGGTATCTCCCCTGTTCTTGCAATCAACCTTATCCCAACGTCTCAGCAACCATCCTTTATCGTCCACATCATCCTAAATCCCAGCATCCCCTGTTCCCAATCGGATGAACATTCCAAACAACCACTCCCAGAACCAAGTTCAGATCCCATCCTCTCCACGATAGCTTCTTTCCGAGCTTCACGGCATCCAAATGCATCTTCCCCTGTTTCAAAACTATCAACCCAGTGTTCCGAATTGATCTTCTTCAAGATTCCTCCCACATCCACGAACAAACTTCCCTGCATCCTCATCCCAACTCCATCATCTTGGATAAATCCATGATTCGGAACAGAGCAGCATCTCATGTCCCTTCATCCGCATAAATCCGCATCACCCGAAGATCTCCTCCCAGCCGGATGAGCATCCCATATCTCTCCACGTCTGGAAGTTAACAGTCGTCCGAGATCACCTCCACGTTGATTCTCCCACGTCCAGCTTCCATCATCCATGGATAAAGATCAATCCCTCTGCTCCGCGTCATAGATCTTCATCTCAGCCGTGCGCATCTATTTCGGGTTCAACTCTATCCACGGATGAATTCATAGCACTTCCCTATTTCACACGTCTTCATCTCAGCCGAATCCCTTGCATCCCAGTCCGCGATTCATCTTCATCTCCCCTGCTTCCAAATCTCTCAGATTTCTTCTCATCCATCACCCACCAGAACTCATCCTTATCTTCCCGCTCGCATGGAAGCAAAACAGGGGAGATTGCAGCCTATAAAAGGCCCAGCGTGAACCGAGAGGACCATTCCTCCTTCCCCACCGGGGAGGGGGGCATTCCCTTCTTCCTTACCGAAGGGAGTCGGCTGATCATCTTCTCAGAGGGCGGGGAGAAGTCAAGTTCCCACGAAAGAATAAAAAAAAGAGAGAAAGGAGAGGGAGAGAATACTTTGTGATATTTTGGGAATAGAGAGAGTGGGATGGAAGGGAAGGATTTTTATACGAAGATGGAAGCCTGTTGCTGTGCTGCTGCTGCCATCCACCACTGCATGGAAGCCTGAGCTCTTCTCCAGGGCTGGATGCAGCCCTAACAAAGAGAGACGGGTTTTATATTTTATTTTATATTCTTGGGGTTGTATGAACTTATTGTTTTTAATGGATATCTTCTTTTGAATCATATTTAATTTCTGTGATTTTAAGTATGATGTTCGTACAACTGTTCTTCATGATCACTGGGTAAATATAAGATAGTCCATGCTTAGGGAAGATGCGATGTGCTGCTACCTTAGATTAGGGTAGACATTTCATGCCAACTGAAGATGGATTATGCCCAAATTACTTTTGTGAAATTTTATTCGAATGCTTGTTAGGCTTGTAGCCAATTTGCATGTTTATCCAAGAATAAATTAAAAATATAATTAATCCTTGTTCCGATGTTAGTGGTGAATTCCTTGCCCTAGATTCTTCCAAACTGATATCATTTTAATTGCATTTTCTTTTATTAAATTGCTTAGTTTAATAGTCTTCACAAATTCATCCTTTTAAATATTTTTATTTTTAAGAAAACAACTATACCCCAATCCCTGTGGATCGATACCCGTAATCACTATTCTACCAGATACGTGCTATTGCGTGGTCTTTAAAGTTGACTATCAATTTTTGCAAAAATTGATAGTCAACTTTAAAGACCACGCAATAGCACGTATCTGGTAGGATAGTGATTGCGGGTATCGATCCACAGGGATTGGGGTACAGTTGTTTTTCTTTTAAAAAAAATAAAAATATTTAAAAGGAAGAGTTTGTGAAGAAAAACTAAACTAAGGAATTTAATAAAGCAAAATGCAATTAAAAGGATAGTAGTTTGAGGGAAACCTAGGGCAAGGAATTCACCACTAACATCGAAACAAGAGTTATTTGTATTTTAATTTATTCTTGGATTAATTTGCAAATTGGCTACAAGCCTAAAAAGCATTCGAATAAAATTTTACAAAAGTAATTTAGGCATAATCCATCTTCAGTTGGCATGCAATGTCTACCCTAAACTAATGCGGTAGCACACCACATCTTCCTTAAGCATGGACTATCTTATATTTACCTAGTGATCATGAAGAATAATTGTATAAACGTCATATTTAAAATCACAGAAATTAAATATGAGATGAAATAAAATATTCATTAGAAGCAAAATAAGGTTTATACAACTCCAAGAATAGAAATCAAAATATAAAACCCTTGGCCCTTTGCTAGGGCTACATCCAGCCCTAGAGAGAATATCAGCCTTCCATGGAGTGGTAGACGGCAGCAGCAGCACAGCAGCAGGCTTCCATCTTCATATAAAAATCTTTTCCTTCCATCCCACTCTCTCTATTCCCAAAATATCACAAAGTATTCTCTCCCTCTCTATTCTCTTTTTTTTTTTTTATTTTTTTCGTGGGAACTTGGCTTCTCCCCTGTTCTCCCAGGCCGACTCCCTTCGGTGAGGAAGAAGGGATAAAGGGAGCAGCCCCCTCCCCTGGTGGGGAAGAGGAGGAATGGAAGAGAATGCCTCTAGCCTTCATCATCGACTCCCTTTTATAGCCTTCACAGCCTCTGTTATCAACCTTCAGATATATTCTTCCGAGTGAGAAGATAAAGGAGAGGAACGGTCTCTGTTCCGTGGACGTGGGTGAGTCTCTTGAGATGATCCAATCCGGACGTTGGGAGCTGATCACGTTTGGCTTAATCCTTGGAAGCTTATCCTCGGATGCTGGAACGCGTTGGATGGAGTTGATCCGGAACGCTGGGAGGATAATCCTGAGTTCGGTGGGTGATGAAGACGTGATCCTAGAATTCGTTGAACTTGTTTTGCTGAGGGAAGCAGCTGGCAGTGCGGATGAACCTTTCTCCACTGGGAAGAATCTGGAAGAGACTAACGAGGCTTTAACGTGGAGAGAATCTCGGACGGAAAGAGCTGGGACTTTGCTGGCTTGAGCCGTGATAAGATGGTACCCTGTTCTGAAGCATAGGATAAGGATGCAAAGCTGGGAGGAAGCTGAAAGAAGATTTGATGGTTTAGGATGCGGGATAATGATGGAATTGATCGAGTTGTTGGGAGCTTTGGATGCGGAACTGTGAATGGCATGCAAACGGGATGACAGCTCTATTCCTTGGGAGGATGAGCTCGGGAAAGATAGGAACAGGGGATTCTTCCGTGGTCAATGGGTCTCGGCTTTGTTTTCGTGAAGGGAAGTTGAAGAAGAAACGGATATGCTCACGGCTAGGGAACTCGGAAGACGCGGGAGCGAGAGGATGAAGACGTGAGTGATCCGGTTGAGATGCGGCTGGGAGGATATTTTTGCTATTGTTGCTATTTCGAAACCGGGGAGAATAGCTGGGACCGGATGCTTGGGCTTTATCCCGTGGGTGATGGAAGATGAGATTCTCGGACTGGGTGAATGTCGTGGACGAGGATGGAGCTCTGGTGGTTGATCCGTGGGATAAGGAGGATCTCAGACTGAGAGGACGCAATCGGTTGCGAACTGAAGTTGGTTGGGAGATGGAATAAAGATGAACTCGATGTGGATGAAGGGGAGGAGGTTTTTGGAATGCAGAAGGGATGAGGATGATGGGAAGATATGCATAGGAGAGGATATGGCTTTATTCATGGACGTGGAAGAGGAATTTGGGATGAGTGTGGAATGTTGGGAGGTTGGATTTGGCTGGGAGATGGAATACAATCCATGAAGCCGAGAGAATCTCGGCTGGGAGGAGCTGGATCTCATCGCGGAAGAAGAAATTGGACGTTGGGAGATTCGGCTGGGAGGAAGTAGTGGATGAGGAGAAATGATGAAACATGATCTGGTGACGCGGAACAGGGGAGAGGTGTTGCAAGATACGCGGGGCGGACGCATGAAATTTGGGACTTGAACGGGATGATAGGCTTGGTTTTGTTCGTGGGACCCGAGAACTGGAAAGTGACGTGGAAGCTTGATCTCCAAGCATTTAAAGGATGACGTGGACACGGGTTCAGCTGCAAACGCGACCTGTACATATTAGTTCAGACATCATCCTAATTAGTTCGACGTAACCTGCACACATTAGACTCGACCAATAAAATCAAGCAAACTCGAATTATTTCTAATAATTTATTAAAATGCAATGATAAGGGGGAATGAATTTTCTTATGTTTAAATTTAAAATATATGCGTAAAAATAATGATATGCTATAAGTAAGATATTAATTCATGCATTATTTAGCACTTATCAGCACCTAAGCCTCCAATCCGGTCTAATGAACCGAGTTGACCAGGTAAGCTCCCAGGTAAGTGGAGGGGTCACGATGCGTTCGCAAAGGTCCCACTTAAAACCCACTTGCCTCGAACAGATGAACTGTCTCCCTTATAGGGACAAAGCTTGCCTAGACATCAACTAAGCCACAGAGCGAAATTGGTGCAACTTTCGGTGATCTTCGTCCTATTGAGCTCGAATGTCCCTAGGGGCCAATGTCTAATTGATTTTAATTAAAGTGACACTATATGAGATTGAGTTCACCTAAATTGGGTAAGAGTCCGGTGATGAAATCCGGCTCTTAGCTTGTTGGGGTGATTGCCCTTACTAAGTGCGGAATAATTTGTGTATGTGTATCAAGCATGCATTTACACTTTTGCTGAAATTAAAATCAAACAATCACCACAAAATTTCAAGCTAATAATTAATTTAAATAAGAAAGGTTTAGAAGTTACCAAAGGAAATTTCCCCAGCAATTTAAATTTTTTTTAAGCAAACCTCTAAAGCATTCCTTTTTGATAGCCCAGATCTCCTCTTCGATTTCTGATCAAATAAGACCAAAAGAAAAATAATAATAATAAAAAAAAATTAGTAGAAGAGAAAAAGGAGATAAAAAAATTACAATAATATAAAATATTTTTTTATTTTATTTTAGATATATATATATATTTTGAAAGTTTGTTTTTTAATTAATTAAATTTTTTTTTAATGATAGGAAAAATAACTATGCAAGCAATCCCCGGCAACGGCGCCAAAAATTGATCGGTTATTTTAATTTCAAAAATAAACCACGCAATAGCACGTATCCCGTAGGATAGTGATTACGGGTGTCGGTCCACAGGGATTGGAGACAAGTTATTTTTCCCTAATTGAATAGTTACTTCAAAGGGTATAAGCTAGAGTAAATGATAAAAACTAAGAATTAATATGGATGTAATAGTATGAATTATCTATGGAGGGAGGTGTTTAGGGCTAGAATCCACCGATAGATTTATATTCATGACGCTTTCAATGATTGAGTTGTATTTAAGACTTGATTGCTTCCGACTACAAGCCAAAGCAATTATAAAAGAAAATTATAACTAATTTCCAGCATGAATCATCTAAGTCTAGCACAAACTATCTACTCTAACGATAAGCATGATCTGTCTAACCTAGCATGATGCATCTGATCATTAAACATTAAACATGAAATCGATGTCACATGAATATCTCCTCCAAACCACAGGTGTTGGATTCGATGAAATAGATCAATCTATGTAAAATATTTTATGCAAGATAAATGATTCACATAAATTGGATAAATCATAAAGATCAATTGATAAATTCTTCATCATGCATCACTCTTACAATACAAACTCAAATCAATAAAAATGAAACGAATACTCCTCTATGGCTTCATCAAACCCCTAAACCGAGGTTTAGCTGCTCATGATGCTCGGCGACTTTGATCGGCTTGCTGAGATGCTCCACGCCATCCGTCTCAAGTCTTTCCTTTTTTTCTTTTTTCTTTTTTTCTTTCTCTAACTCATCCGCTCACAGCATCCCTCTTTTTTTTATTCTTCTCGGCACCATAACAGAGCATGCTCTATTCCTTGGTTCTTCTCACCGTCCTCCCCCCTCCCTGTTCGCAGAGTAATCTCCTCTTTTATAGCCGTCCGGCGCACGCAGAGAGAGGGAAGAAGGAATCACGGCGGCTGATTCCGGGGCGTGGTGCCGAGATGCAGATCACGGGAGAGGAGGAAGAGGGGCCGCGGGATCTGGTCGATGATGGCGGAGAGAGGTGCCGACTAATGAAGTGGCGGAGGATCTGGTCGCTCCGGATGCACCACGGGCGGAAGACTGGGCGACGATGCTGGGATTTTGACGCGGTTGGTTCGCTGATCTTGGAGGAGAAGACGCCGCACGTGGTGATGGTGAAGGGGCCGGATCTCCGCTGCTGGGAAGAGTCGACCGCACGGGCACGGTGGGCACGCGGCTGATTGTGGCCGACTGGAATCACGGAGGACTAGTCGCTGGTGGATTTGGTCGCGGGATCGTCGGGAGGACGCTGCGGACGGTGGGTGGCCGCGGGATCAACGGGGAGACGCCGGGATTTCGACGCGGCTTGATGGCAGAGCTGGATCTCGGCTGCGGGCTGCGTCACAGGCGGAAGACGAGGCAGAGATGCTGGTTACGGGATCGTCGCCGCGGACGGTGGGCGGCCGCGTGAGGTACTCTTCGGGGGAAGAAGATGAACAGCAGCCAAGCCATTTATTTATTTATTTTATTGTTATTTATTTATTTATTTATTTATTTATTATGTATTATTTATTTTTTCTCAAACACTGTTCACATGAACAGTGTTTTTATGGAACACTGTTCATATGAACAGTGTTTTAACGGGACACTGTTTATATGAACAGTGAATCATGAATTTTTAGTTATTATTATTATGATAAATTTTATATGAAGGCAGGTAACGAATTGGTTGGAAATTGGCTTTGGGTTTGCGATGGGTCATGATCGTTGAGTTGCTTGAACTTGTTCTCGAGTCCAATGTCTTCCAAATTTAATTATTGCTAAACTGCTTCAGATCGAACTCGACCAGTCAAGACTAGAAACAATACCATGACTTAATAAAAAGGGTTAATCAAACATTTTCCTTAGCAAATTATAACTTTTGATCGAGCCAGGACCAAAACCTATTTAATTATAACCTTAACTTCATCAGGTTACCAAACAAAATCAACACAATCTCCTCCTTATATATTTTTTTCTGTAGTTTTCATAAAAAATCGTGACCAAAAACATATTTCAAATTTGTTTCAATGATTATTCAATTTTCTAGTAAAATATGTATTTATTAGTTTAAGAACATTGATAAGTGCTATGGAAAGATAACTAATTTATGAATTATTAAGCACTTATCACTCATCCTCGACTAACTTTGGAACAAATTTAGTTAGCTCGGTAAATTTAGCTTCGTATTCTGCAACAGTCATATTCCTTTGTTTTAGATGAATAAACTTATGCTCTTTTTGCGTCCTTACACTCCGAGGAAAATACTTATCATAAAATGCTCCTCGAAATTTTTTCCAAGTGAGTGGCTCCCTATCCCGCTCATATTTATGTTCCAACATCCACCACCAGTTGAATGCCTCACCTTGTATTATGTATGATGCAAACAAAATCTTTTCATCATCCTGGCATCTCAAGACAGCAAATGCTTTTCCATCTCTGTAAGCCAATTGTCTGCTTCCAACGGTTCTGTAGTCCCCTTGAAAGCTGGATGAGCCAGCCTCTTAAATTCAGCTATACTGCTATGTTGTTCACACTGTTCCCCTCGTCCTTGCTGTGGTTGTGTCTAAGGCAACTGCGCTTGTTGTTGTAGCAACTGCTGTTGCACCTGCTATTGCATTTCATAAGGCCCACTTGGTCTGCATAACCTGGCCTAGGCCCGGTTCTTGTTGTCCTGTCTGAGTATCACTAGCAGGATTGACGACTCTCTGCTGCTGAGGGGAGCTACCAACTTGTTGGGGTGTAGTGTCATTTTGCGGGTTGGGTGCCTTATTAGTAGCTCTGCGAGTAGTCTTTCTCATCCGACGTGGAGAAATCCTGACCTATGTCTATCAGATAGCAGCATGCCAATAATAAGCTTACCAGTTCATTACAAGTACATAAAATGGTTGCTACAATCATCATAAACTAACGTCGCAATGTCCCTAGTGTCTACCCATCTACACTCATGTCATGTCAGATTTTCTTATCTCATAATTTATCCAATTATGCTCTGATACCACTTAAGTTGTCACGCTCCCGACCCGAGATCGCGAGCCGGGGGTCCGCGCCAACCGCGCACACCCGTAGGAAACTCTCCCTACGAGCATGCAAGGCATCTAAACTAAACATCTCAACTATATATATATATAAAATAATTCAGCTGAAATAAATGTAATCTTACTCCATTGACTGACCCAAATTATATAGTCTCATAGTTCTAAATATGCAGCAGAACAATAAAGATAAAACATCAATTTAAATAAAGCCTAATCTAGGATAACTTGTGCTTCAGTTCTTCTAGTCGCTCTCCCATTTTAAATCCCCGATAGGTTAGTTCTCGGAATCTGTAAAAACAACAAGAAATTGTATAATGAGGTAGATAACCCAGTAAGTAATAAACACCTTAACTAGTCAATTCATATAATAACATAAAATATAAATACAAATTAAGATGAATCAACGTAATAACATAATCAATTCCTTTTCAAGCACAAATTCATTAAAATTCGTATTTTTCAAAATATCTATATACATAATCATAAATCTGATTCAAAATAAATCACATTCATCTCATCAGCCTTTAGCTACGACCACACTTATACTCTGTGGCTAGGCCAGAAACTGAATCGCACTTATACCCTGCGGAGTGGGCCAGAATACCGTACTTATATCCTGCGGAGTGGGCCAGAATACCACACTTATACCCTGTGGTGGGGCCAGAATTGCCAATGCATAACCCCTAATTGGCAGGGTCCAGAACATAGTCAGGCTGAGAGTTCCAAATCTAATGCACATCAAAATTCTTTTTGTAATAAAATAAATATATCATAATACGATCTAAATATGCATATATGATGTAATAACAGTAAATATAACAATAGTCTGAAAAATATTATTTCAATTCACATATATATTTTTTATTCAAATCATCATCTCATAAAATTCATAAATCACATATAAATTCACTTAATAATTTATTCGATGCAAAAATAATATTATATAAATAAAGAGTCTACAAAAGGCAGTTCATTACTTACATCGAACGCGATTCACAATAAATCCAATTAATCTCACAAATCCCTCGCAGAACCTAATATCCAAAAATCATATTCTTCTTTTAATATTCATCACAATATATATAAAACTTAAATTTTAACATTCTCCCAGGGCTGACCCTGCCAAGATGTCTAGCACCCCGGTTTCGGGTTCATACCCGTAGACCACCCTCTTCCCTTTATTTTATTATTATTATTATTATTTTCTTTCTTTCTTTCTTTTCTTTTTTTTTCTTTTCTTTTCTTTTATTTTCTTTTTCTTTTCTTTCTTTTCTTTCCTTCTCTTTTCTTTTTTTTCTTTTCTTTTTCTTTTCTTTTCTTCTCTTCTTCTCCCGAAGCTTCCTCTCCTTTCTTTCTTTCTTTTTTTTCTTCTTCTCTTCTCCTCTCTTTTCTTTGGCGGAACAGGGGACCCATACCCCCCATTTCCTTCCTTCTCCGTCGGACTCAGGGGCGTCCATGGTGGCCAACCCCGTTGGCGGCAAGGGGTGGCGAAGCAAGTGCGACCACCCCCAGCGGCTGGCAGCGGCGCACAAGGCCGGCGGCGAGAGGACATGCCCGAACAGGGCTCTTCTGTTTTTGGGTAAAAATTACGACGATGGCCGGCTCCAAAACCATGACAAATCATGGCTAAATATCACAGAAGGAAGAGAAGAAAGTTAGAAACCCTTACCTTAGCCTCCGACGAAGACCGGCGATTCTCTTCCTCTCCGGCGGCAATGGAAGAAGAGGAAGACCACCCGTGCCTCCCGGTTTTTAATGGCTCTCTCTCCCTCTCTCTCGGCCAGCAGCCCAAGGAAGAAGACCCCCAACGCGGCGGCTTTGCTTCGGATGGCTTCAAGGGGAGGAAGAAGCCCTAGAAAACCAGGCGATCCCGGCTTCTTCGGGATGATTTCTTCCTTCATCTCGCGCCCTCACGTGCGACGCACGTGAGGCCGAAATTTGGGCTGGGCCGGTCAATGGACCGGGCCCAGTTTCAGGGTCTCACATCCTTCCCCTCTTAAAAAAATTTCGTCCACGAAATTTTCACGAGTAGAGAATACTTCTTCCAAACTAAGTCATAACACTCTTCAAATCAAAGTCGTTTTGTCTGACCAATATTAAATAATTCCATTCACCACACTTTCTCTGCACACACTGATTTAAACCTCAACATACTCGTGTCTAGATTTTTTTTTTCTAGAATTACTTGCTTATTGGTACATTCATTATTATGTCTTCATCCGTGTGAACACTTTCGAAATTTAAAAGTTCATATTCTTCTTTTGACAATTAATCAAAAAACATTATGTAACTATTTAATCCTTTCTAGCAGCATAATGAGTTGTCTAACAAAGAGTAGTGGGTATGGCTAAACAATAAATAGGAATAAATATTAGGACTAGATTAATACCTGTCGTCAACCCCTCAGAAGCCTGTGCATCTTGCTGTGTAAGTGCAAATACTCTTCCTTGAGTCTTTGGCTCCTGGCTTCCTTCCATTGCCTGAGTAGATCTATTCTCGTTTCTTTGTGGGCAGTCCGCAATTTTATGACCTATCTTACCACATCTAAAACAGGCACCAGTGTTCTAATGGCAATCCTTATCAGCATGAGCCTTACCACATCTGGAACATTTATTGCTATTCATCTGCTTAGGGTTGTTACTCGTAGATTTCTTGTTTTAACTTTCGGCATTTTCATTGCTCTGCCCCTAAAATTCATTTGACCTGTTTCTCTTCTTTTGATTTTTTTCCCTTTCCAACCGTTCATCATTAACTTCCCTTTCAATTATCAAAGCCTTATTTACCACAACTGCATAGGTAGTCAATTCATAAGGTACCACTTGTTTTTTAATTTCAGTTTTTAGTCCCATCTCAAATTTATGTGCTCGATCTAGCTCATCCTCGACTAACTTTGGAACAAATTTGGTTAGCTCGGTAAATTTAGCTTCATATTCTGCAACAGTCATATTCCTTTGTTTTAGATGAATAAACTTCTGCTCTTTTTGCGTCCTTACACTTTGAGAAAAATACTTATCATAAAATGCTCCTCAAAATTTTTTCCAAGTGAGTGGTTCCCTATCCTGCTCATATTTATGTTCCAACATCCGCCACCAGTTGAATGCCTCACCTTGCATTATGTATGATGCAAACAAAATCTTTTTATCATCCTGGCATCTCAAGACAGCAAATGCTTTTTCCATCTCTGTAAGCCAATTGTCTGCTTCCAACGGTTCTGTAGTCCCCTTGAAAGCGGGATGAGCCAGCCTCTTAAATTCAGCTATACTGCTATGCTGTTCACACTGTTCCCCTCGTCCTTGCTGTGGTTGTGTCTAAGGCAACTGCGCTCGTTGTTGGAGCAACTGCTGTTGCACCTGCTGTTGCATTTGCATAAGGCCCACTATGGTCTGCATAACCTGGCCTAGGCCCGGTTCTTGTTATCCTGTCTAAGTATCACTAGCAGGATTGACGACTCTCTCCTGTTGAGGGGTGCTACCAACTTGTTGGGGTGTAGTGTCATTTTGCGGGTTAGGTGCCTTATTAGTAGCTCTGCGAGTAGTCTTTCTCATCCAATGTGGAGGCATCCTGACCTATGTCTATCAGATAGCAGCATGCCAATAATAAGCTTACCAGTTCATTACAAGTACATAAAATGGTTGCTACAATCATCATAAACTAACGTCCCAATGTCCCTAGTGTCTACCCATCTACACTCATGTCATGTCAGATTTTCTTATCTCATAATTTATCCAATTATGCTCTGATACCACTTAAGTTGTCACGCCCCCGGCTCGAGATCGCGAGCCGGGGGTCCGCGCCAACCGCCGCACCGCGCCAACCGCCGCACATCCGTAGAAAACTCTCCCTATGAGCATGCAAGGCATCTAAACTAAACATCTTAACTATATATATATATATCTAAAATAATTCAGCTGACATAAATGCAATCTTACTCCATTGACTGACCCAAATTATATAGTCTCATAGTTCTAAATACGCAGCGGAACAATAAAGATAAAACATCAATTTAAATAAAGCCTAATTTAGGATAACTTGTCTTCAGTTCTTCTAGTCGCTCTTCCATTTTAAATCCCCGATAGGTTAGTTCTCGGAATCTATAAAAACAACAAGAAATTGTATAATAAGCTAGATAACCCAGTAAGTAATAAACACCTTAACTAGTCAATTCATATAATAACATAAAATATAAATACAAATTACGATGAATCAACGTAATAACATAATCAATTCCTTTTCAAGCACAAATTCATTAAAATTCGTATTTTTCAAAATATCTATATACATAATCATAAATCTGATTCGAAACAAATCACATTCATCTCATCAGCCTTTAGCTACGACCACACTTATACCCTGTGGCTAGGCCAGAAACTGAACCGCACTTATACCCTGCGGAGTGGGCCAGAATACCGCACTTATACCCTGCGGAGTGGGCCAGAATACCGCACTTATACCCTGCGGAGTGGACTAGAATACCACACTTATACCCTGTGGTGAGGCCAGAATTGCCAATGCATAACCCCCAATTGGCAGGGTCCAGAACATAGTCAGGCTGAGAGTTCCAAATCTAATGCACATCAAAATTTTTTTTGTAACAAAATAGATATATCATAATCCAATCTAAATATGCATATATGATGTAATATATATATTTTTCATTCAAATCATCATCTCGTAAAATTCATAAATCACATATAAATTCACTTAACAATTTATTCGATGCAAAAATAATATTATATAAATAAAGAGTCTAGAAAAGGTAGTTCATTACTTACATCGAATGCGATTCACAACAAATCCAATTAATCTCACAAATTCCTCGCAGAACCTAATATCCAAAAATCATATTCTTCTTTTAAAATTCATCACAATATATATATAACTTAAATTTTAACATTCTCCCAAGGCTGACCCTGCCAAGGTGTCTAGCACCCCGGTTTCGAGTTCATACCCATAGACCACCCTCTTCCCTTTATTTTATTATTATTATTTTTATTTTCTTTCTTTCATTCATTTCTTTTTTTTTCTTTTCTTTTCTTTTCTTTTCTTTTTCTTTTCTTTTCTTTTCTTTCCTTCTCTTTTCTTTTTTTCTTTTCTTTTTCTTTTATTCTCTTCTCTTCTTCTCCCGAAGCTTCCTCTCCTTTCTTTCTTTCTTTTCTTCTTCTTCTCTTCTCCTCTCTTTTCTTTGGCGGAACAGGGGACCCATACCCCCCATTTCCTTCCTTCTCCGTCGGACTCAGGGGCGGCTGTGGTGGCCAACCCCGTTGGCGGCAAGGGGTGGCGAAGCAAGTGCGACCACCCCCAGTGGCTGGCGGCGGCGCACAAGGACGACGGCGAGAGGACATGCCCGAACAGGGCTCTTCTGTTTTTGGGTAAAAATTCCGACGATGGCCGACTCCAAAACCATGACAAATCATGGCTAAATATCACGGAAGGAAGAGAGGAAAGTTAGAAACCCTTACCTTAGCCTCCGACGAAGACCGGCGATTCTCTTCCTCTCCGGCGGCAATGGAAGAAGAGGAAGACCACCCGTGCCTCCCGATTTTTAATGGCTCTCTCTTCTTCTCTCTCGGCCGGCAGCCCAAGGAAGAAGACCCCCAACGCGGCGGCTTTGCTTCGGATGGCTTCAAGGGGAGGAAGAAGCCCTAGAAAACCAGACGATCCTGG
This sequence comes from Phoenix dactylifera, assembly GCF_009389715.1. Classification (NCBI taxonomy): domain Eukaryota; kingdom Viridiplantae; phylum Streptophyta; class Magnoliopsida; order Arecales; family Arecaceae; genus Phoenix; species Phoenix dactylifera. The sequence goes on from NW_024067915.1 coordinate 370,918, forward strand.
CTTCTTCGGGATGATTTCTCCCTTCATCTCGCGCCCTCACGTGCGACGCACGCGAGGCTGAAATTTGGGCTGGGCCGGTCAATGGACCGGGCCCAGTTTCAGGGTCTCACAATATATATATTAAATAAATATACAGATGTATACCTGAGGTGATATCATCAACATCAGAGCCAGAGGGTGAATGGACGTTTGATAAATCAGAATTGTCCCCGCTATCCATGTCACTCGCATCTGCATTAACATTGCTTTCTGACGCTCTTTTCCTGTTACTTTCTTTACGTTTTCTAGGAGTATTTTTTCTTTTTTCCATAGAAGATGAATACTTGCAAATAATTATAGAGTTTCATGATGAGACATAAAACATTGCCCAAAAATTCAAAAAGGACTGCCCTTATTTCTTCATGCTATTCTGTTTTTTGTTTCTTATCTCTTCATGCTATTCTGTTTTTTGTTTAGAATCAGCTTGGTTGTTTTTGTATCTGTTTTCTCCGATGACCTGCAGTAGCAATTACAGATCAAAGGACCATTTTCAGAACAACAGCTTCAGTTATTTGGAGGTTGGTAACATCAGAACATTATGCTGTGGCTGAAAATGGAGACTAGAACATTCAATCTTAAACATTTAATCTACAATCAACATAATTTCCTTGCAACAAGTAATATGTCCTCAGATAGCATGAGTTTTTATGGTAAAACAGTGGGAAGATAAGTTAGGATAGAGGCTATTTTTAGGACTACTACTTGCCTTGGCCCTTCACATTCTTCTCCTAGCTGCTAGATACATGATTGGTGTTTTTTTTTTTTTAGTACAATGGTAGCTCATGTCAATCTAGTATGAGTACTACCAGCAGAGTTAAGAAAAATAAAATGACACAGGAGTGTAGGGGTAGGGTCGGATGCTGTCCACAAAACTTTTTCCGAATGATGAGAAGCAAAGGAGGCGACCCAATCGGCAGTCCTGTTCGCCTCCTAGTAAACATGAGCAATCTGGATAGAATGATATCCAGACACTAATTTCTGAATATCTCTTAGTAATGGATGGCCATCGCCCTATCAATCAGCCTGTCGAATCTAGCCAATCATCATAGGAGAGTCAAATGCCGAATCAGTGGTTCAAAGCATAGGAATTGTCTGGTGTTGGTCTCTTGGCAGTATGAAGGACCATCTGGTCCAGGCCTGGGGGGTCTTTTTTTTTTTCTCCTGTTAGGATTTGAGTTTTTCTTCTTTAAATATTTTTTGGTATGACTCTTCTCTGTCATCCTCTGCTCTACTAACTCAGATATCACGATCAGTCAAAAATGAGAAAATGACAAGAGACAATGTATTTCAACAGTGACAGCTGCGTCAGTGTCAAAATAATCACAAGTTTTCTACCATGCAGAAAATGAAGCATGAATGGTGCAAATAGACTTAAAGGGTAATACTCACAGTTCCTCATGTGGGGATGGATGTTCAAATTTTGGTCGCTGTCAAAAAATGAAGCATGGTTTGACCAAAAAAAAAAAATGAAGCATAGTATAATGCATCAATAATTTATGTTGGGAATTTATGGCTCCATATAGAAATCAAGACAAGAGAAAAAAAGGACAAAGTCTAAGCCTTTTTAGGCATGCATCCATTACTGATAAGCACCCACTTCTCCTTGGCTAAGTGAAGTGCTTCCACATCTCCATCATCATACAATATTTATAACACGAATTTATATTAAAATTTAGACAATAAAAGTTCTAATTAGGCAAAAATTTGGAGAAAAAAAGGTGGAAACATTGTAAAATGAGAGAAATTAACTTGGAAAAGTTGGAAGGAATAATCATATTTCACAACTTAAATTATGTTTACTTAACGACAATTACATCAGGTATCTATCAATACTCATGACATCCCATGAAATTGGACAAATTCAGTGATGTTATGCTTGGTTTAACCCAGAATAAGGAAAATCTGCAAAAACGATGATGATTTTTTATTAGATGCTAGACTCTATTGTCTACAATAAGGGTAAAAGCTTTATCTTGCAATCTCAACAACAATGTTTCCAAGTAGTGTTCGTATGGCCCATACGAGTGAGTACATATCGCCTCCCCGTTTGACCCCGTTTGATCAGGCCAGCAGAACTGTGTCAGAGTGGGTAAACGACCAGCCTAATGACAGGTACAGGCCCATATTACAGTTTTTAGAACCTTGGTTAATATCAACATAGATCATCTAAACCTAACAATAAATTTGTGGTAAATTGTGATATTTTGTAAAAACATTGAGACAAAATAAAACAAAGCAAGTTTGTTGAGTGTTTGGCCATTCGAATGGCACCTTTCCCTAAGATGGCCAAGGAGATCAAAACAAAGCAAGTTTGGGTTCCTAAGATCGATGGTGGTGACAAAGTGGTGCCTAAGGTGGGTTCTACTAGTGAAGGTGAATGGCAAGAAGTTACAAGGCGTAAAAAAGCAAAGTCACCGGTGGAATGTGGGGTACTTCAACTCCTCATTGTGAGAATAAAGGGTTGACAGCACCTTGTGGGCATGAATTGGAATCAACACCATCTAATGCGATTGTTTTACATTCACCTAGCTCGGAGAGGATGGATGAGAAGTCCATGCTTCCATTCATTGCTTTTGAGAACCTTCAGGATAATGTGGAATTTGAAGAGGGGAGAGTGGTTATTTTGAAAATGATGTTGAAGAGCATACACCCAAAATGGATGAAGCTACTCCACAAATAGCTAGCTATTTGTTGCTGATGGTGCTACTACTCCTATGGCTAATTAGTTGGCTATTAAGGCAAAGGACTCGCTTGAAGTTGGCTATTAAGGCAAAGGACTCGCTTGAAAAAAGAAGATGAAAGGGTCAGGTGGCAAGGGCAAGAAAGGGCGGAAATACTACTCCCCGAGGGGGGGTAAATGGAGGTAATCCTTTATGGAGCTTGATTTCTCTCTCTTTTCTTAGTATTAATGATTATTGGATGTTGGAATGTTAGGGGTTTGAATGACCCTTTCAAGCATTTAGAAGTGCAACAACTTATTCGAAAGGAAAGACTGTCACTTTGTGGTTTGGTGGAAACTGAAGTTAAAGAGAGAAATAAAGAAAAGGTGGTGAACACCATCTTTCGAAATTGGGGTTTACTTTGCAATTATAATGCTTCTTCTCATGGATGGATTTGGATTGGTTAGAATCCTCAGGAGGTGGATGTTGTTCTTATAAATTCATCCGACCAAGTGATGCATGTGTGTGGAGTGATTGATTATAACCCTATTTGATTTTGATGAGCTCAAAGCATTTGAGTATATCTTATGTTGTACTAATGAATTCAATCTAGTGTTTCAGTCAAATACTTGTAAATTTATGGTTTAAGTGTCTCTAGATTTGGTTCAATACATTTTGGATAAGTAAAGAACTCAATTTGAACCAAAGTCTGAGACTCGAGTCGACTCCTGTACATTACGAGTCGGACACCGACTGAGAACAGACAGACGGACAGAAAGATCCATCTCAGAAGCCTGTCAACGAGTCGACTCCTGAAGAGCGCGAGTCGACTCCGATGCTTGCCGAGTCGACTCCAGGGTAGTACGAGTCGACTCCAGAGAGTTACAGACAGAAGACAGAGAAGTTATTTTAGACCCTGAGAGCCGAGTCGACTCCCGAAGAACTCGAGTCGACTCCGATGGTTGGCAGGTCGACTCCAAAGGAAGGCGAGAGTCGGACTCCCAGTGTGATACAAGGCAAAAGTCAGAGAGCAAATTTCGGACACTGAGAGCCGAGTCGACTCCCGCAAAGTTCGAGTCGACTCCAAGACAGCGCGACCCCAAAAGACAGAAGACGGTATTTTCGTCTCTGAGAGGCGAGTCGACTCCAAGACAGTTCGAGTCGACTCCAAGGCAGCGCAACCCCAAAAAGACAGAAGACTGTTTTTCGGATACTGAGAGCCGAGTCGACTCCGAAATAGTTCGAGTCGACTCCAAGACTGGCACGAGTCAAAAGACAAAAGATCGGGAGTTCGGACTCTGAGCGCCGAGTCAACTCCCAGAATTTTCGAGTCGACTCGAGTGAGCAAACTTGAAAAATGCATCCCTGGATTCCTTACGTCGAGTCGTCTCCAAAAGTGCCAGGTCAGCTCCAGACTTTGGGAAGTCGACTCCGGGTTTAAGTCGAGTCGACTTCCAGTCGAGGACAGCACTTTAATTCAAATTCGGAACAGTTGCCGAGCCGTCTCCAGAAAAGCACGAGTCGACTCCCTGCAGCAGCCGAGTCGACTCCAGATCGCGCAAGTCGACTCCGATCCCAACAGAAACATTGTCAGGATGTGCAGAATGTGCAGAACGGCTAGGAGATTGTGTCTAATGGCTAGTTTCGTGGGGAATGGCTTAAATAGCCACAGAGAACTGTAGCAAGGGAGAAGTGACATTCCATTCAAAGAAAACAAAGAATCTTCACCTATCAAAGGATTTCAAAGGAAAAAGAAGGAAGAGGGGCATTAAACTCCATCCAACCAACTTCTTTCCAGCATTAAAGAAGTCTCCTTCAGTCATTCAAGTCTTTCGAGACACTCAAGAGGAGACCCCGAGTCGAGAAGCCCTCCTCTACATCTTCATAAATTTGTTTGAGGGCTCTTAACTTCTCTCTTATTTATATCGCTGAATATCTGCTTGTTAAGAAGCTTTATTTTTTGTTAGCTTTTGTTCAAACCATTTGTTCCTTACGTGATTCAATCAGGGGATTGATCAAGGGTGTAAAGATTTGTTGGTGAGCCTAGGTTGAAACCAACGGTGTAAGGGTTTGATTGTGATCCCGAAAAAACAATCGGGTGGTTCTAGTCGGTGAGCCTGGAAAAACTGACCGAGTTCGTTGTGATCTCGTAAAACAACAAGTTAGGTTGTGAGCTTGTAAACAACCGGCTGTAATCCAAGGGGTTATAGTGAATTTCCAAGTGAGGCTTGGGGAGTGGACGTAGGAGCAAGGGTTAGCTCCGAACCACTATAATTTCCTTGTGTTTGTGATTGCTTGTTGTCTCTTTCTTTCATTTCATTCACTGCACATAGCATCTAATTAATCCACTTACAAAAAGTATTAATTAGTTATTCACAAACCTTTTAATTGCAATAATTATTTTAAAACCCAATTCATCCCCCTCTTGGGTTGTCTATCTGGGCAACAATGTGCATGTTAGCGATCTTTGCTAAAAATTCCTCTTTCATTGTCTCGATTGTATATGTGTGATAATTGCCCTATTAAGCGGAGTGAATTGTAGGTTGATTAGTTTCTCACAGTGTGGGATGGGAATCTTCTCCATGGGTGCTCATGGGGGACTTCAATGCTATAAAGTCACAAGAGGAAATGGTTCGGGGCTCTCTTAGTTTGGCCTTCTTGGCAGAATGACCTTGCTACTTGTTTATTTCAATCTGGCATAAGTGATTTACGACAGAATGGCTGTCTCTTCACGTGGTCTAATTGGCAGGACAATGCTCCTATTATGAAGAAGCTAGACCGGATCCTTGCCAATTTGACATGGGAGTGTGACTTTTCAGGCTCTGAAGCTTTACTTTCCTCCCTCCGGTGTTTCGGATCATCTTAATGGTGGTAACACTTGCTGCCTTACCTTCGCACAAAACACCATTTAAATTCTTTGATCTTTGGGCTGATCATCCGCAATTTCTATCCGTGGTAGCTAAGGCATGGGTTATAGATGTAAAGGAAGTCCGATGTATCAACTATGCCATAAGTTGAAGCATTTGAAAGGGGAGTTGAAAAAGTTCAATAAGGAGTTCTTTGCAAATTTGCCTCGGTGAGTGGTGCGAGCTAAAGAGGCTTTTGGAGGAGGGACAACGTATGATTCAGCGTCATCCCCTTGACTCGACTTTTCACACCGAGGAGTCAAGGCTCATTAAGGATTATTTGGAGTGAGCAGAGCGGAAGAAAGTTTTTTTGAAGCAAAAGGCTCGGGTTCAGTGGCTGAATTTTGGAAGACAAGAATTCGAGGTTCTTCTTCCAATCTATGAAGCTTTTTTCAGAGTCATGGCAAGATCACATCTATTTCTACTGATGATGGGGCTTGGGTGGAGACTCCGGGTGAGGTCAGTGACACCATTGTGCAGTTCTTTCAGAATCTTCTAGGTTCTCATGAGGTTGCGGGTGTTGATGAGGATATGCTTTAGCGAGTCCTTCCAAAGCGGCTCACTGAGATTCAGAGGGAGGATTTAGATCAATCTGTTTCAGATGACGAAATAAAGATGGTGATATTCTCTTTGAAGGACAACAAGGCTTTCGATCCGGATGGTTTTAGTGCTGGCTTCTTTAAGAAGGCCTGGAATATAGTTGGGAAAGATGTCATAGTGGCTATCCAATCTTTTTTCTCCTTCGGGCATCTTCTGAAACAAGTAAATGCTACAATACTTTCTTTGATTCCTAAGGTTCAAAACCCTACCAAGGTAAAGAACTTTAGACCAATTTCTTGTTGTAACACTATTTACAAGTGTATTGCAAAGCTCATAGCAAATAGGGTGAAGGTGGTACTTTCAGGATTGGTGGGACCTTTCCAAACGACCTTTGTTGCAAGTCGTCGTATTAGTGATAATATTATCCTCTGCCAAGAGTTAATGCGGAACTATCATCGCTCTGGTGGCTCTCCGAGATGTGCTCTTAAGGTGGATCTAATGAAGGCATATGACTCCGTTCGGTGGGATTTTTACTGGCTGTATTACGTGTTATGGGGTTTCCGGATAGAGTTGTTAGATGGATTGCGGAGTGTATCTCCACTACTCGCTTCTCCATCTCTATTAATGGCGAACTTCATGGATTCTTCCCTGGGGGTCGGGGCTTGCGGCAAGGGGATCCTATGTCACCTTATCTTTTTGTCCTAGCCATAGGGTCCAGTACCATTAGCGTTGTGAAAAGGAAAAGATCTCTCACTTGTGCTTTGCAAATGATCTTATGATTTTCTGTAAAGCGAATTTGGCTTCTGTGTCTTTGATCGGTGGTTGTCTTCAGCAATTTCGAGACTTCTCTGGACTTATACCAAATCCAAATAAGAGCAGCATGTTCATTTGTGGAGTGCCTTCCGAGCTTTGAGTGCAGCTTTTGGATATCCTCGGGTATAATGAAGGAGCGCTTCCGATTAGGTATCTTGGTGTGCCACTTATAACGACTAAGTTAAAGGCTACTGATTGTAAGGTGTTGGTGGACCGGATTATTGCCAAAACTAAGAGTTGGACTTGCTGTGCTCTCTCCTTTGCAGGTAGATTACAACTCATCAAATATATTTGTTTTCCATCCAAGTTTATTGGTCCTCCTTATTCATCTTGCCCAAATCAATTATTAAGAAGGTGGAATCCACTTTACGCTCTTTTCTTTGGAAGGGTTGTGAGCTTAGCACTAGAGGTGCGAAGGTAGCATTGGACAATATTTGTTTGCCTAAGGAGGAAGGGGGTTTGGGCATTAAGAACATGGTGACTTGGAATAGGGCAGCCATGACCAAACACTTATGGGCTCTCTATAATGATGACGGTAACTCTCTTTGGTCTTCTTGGGTTCGCTCTTATCTTTTGCGAGGCAGAAGTATTTGGGAGATCAAATGCCCCAGGGATTGCTCTTGGAGTTGGCGGAAGATTCTTAGTCTTCGCAGCCTTGTCCGATGGAACATGAGATTGTTAGATGTATGCCCTAGAAGCCAATTTTGGCTGACACATTATTAATTCTAGGACATAATTTGTACTTGACTTTATTATTATCGAATAAATGAAAGGCATCTTTTTCATTCATATTATTATTGTGTCTATGAATCGTCCAAGGAATTAATAAGATGATGATGCATATTCTCAAGAGTTGAGAATTTGAACCATGTATTATTAGTGATTAATTTCTAAACGCTCCTGATCGATGGATGATCACGAGGACGGTGATCGATCTGATGAGATCAGTGCACACATTACTTTTCCTATGGATGGACGAGACTCGCATCCACGGTGTAGGGACACTGAAGTAATAGTGCAGGTGCTTGTTAGAGAACAAGGGTACTGAGCGTGACCAATACAAGAAGTCACTTGGATGTCTATCCACTCGTCAGTGACTTTGCTTGATGTTCTGAGTGTGTGACTGGTCTTTGACCTGCGATGCTTCGGCTACTCACAGTGAGGTTTATTGTAGTTGACGCACACATACATGGTCTCTAGCCATAT
>NW_024067916.1:300000-385962 GCF_009389715.1 Phoenix dactylifera
ACGTATCCGTATGCAGTGTCGGGGCCAAGGCGTAGCCTGCTCCCTCGTTCTTTGGCTTGTATTTGGCTCGGCTAGGCATCTCACCCTTGAAATCTTGAGCTCGACCGAGACTTCGTCGACCATCCTGGTGCATAAAGTAAATGCGATAAATGTAGGTGCTAGGTAAGTAATACCTTTCGCACCATCGGGGCCGAGCACTTCAGGTTGACGGCCGAGTCCGCTCTGGGATCGTCTCCAAGGGACATTCTTTAAAGGTGGTCTTCTGCAGATCGGGGGGTCTGTAAAGGTCCCCGTTTTTGCCAATCTTTTCGCGGTCGGGGAAAGTCATCACGGAAAATCCTGGTTTTTGCCGATGGATGCAAGGCCGAAGATGCTCGGGCTTGCAGTCGACCCACGATACTACCCGAGGTTGAGGGAGTTTGGAACGGGTTCTCGGGGCATTCCGACTTCAGTCGGAGAGTCGAGCTCAACACCTGGAACTCGGGTTTGCAGTTGATCCGGTGGCACATCCCGAGGTCGAGGGAGTTTGAGACTCTACGGTCGACCTACGGGCATCTCGAACTTTGTCGAGGTATCGTGCGCAAGGTCGAGGGGTCTGGAAACGCACTGTCGACCTGCGATGCTTTCCGAGGTCGAGAGAGTTTGAGACTCTACGGTCGACCTACGGGGCATCCCGAACTTTATCGAGGTATCGTGCGCAAGGTCGAGGGGTCTGGGAACGCACTGTCGACCTGCGACGCTTTCCGAGGTCGAGGGAGTTTGAGACTCTACGGTCGACCTACGGGGCATCCCGAACTTTGTCGAGGTATCGTGCGCAAGGTCGAGGGGTCTGGGAACGCACTGTCGACCTGCGACGCTTTCCGAGGTCGAGGGAGTTTGAGACTCTACAGTCGACCTACGGGGCATCCCGAACTTTGTCGAGGTATCGTGCGCAAGGTCGAGGGGTCTGAGAACGCACTGTCGACCTGCGACGCTTTCCGAGGTCGAGGAAGTTTGAGACTCTACGGTCGACCTACGGGGCATCCCGAACTTTGTCGAGGTATCGTGCGCGAGGTCGAGGGGTCTGGAAATGCACTGTCGACCTGCGACGCTTTCTGAGGTCGAGAAAGTTTGAGACTCTACGGTCGACCTACGGAGCATCCCGAACTTTGTCGAGCAGATGGGCGCCCGAGCTCCGTCGAGCATTCAAACTTTCGGGCATCCGAGCTTTGTCGGGATTTCCTGGGATTTATGTGTCCCAGCGTCAGGAGTATGAGGTAATTAATGAAGAACCGTAAACAAATTATCACAAATGGAGAGAGAATTGCATTCCTGTTTGTTGATGACTCCTAAAGGGCTCATTGGTAGTATATCCGAAGGTTCTCAGAGTTCCAGCTTCGAGGGATAGGAGCCCCCTCGAGGGTTCCCAACTTGTAAGCTCCGGGTCGCTGAACTCGCGTGACTCGGTATGGTCCTTCCCAATTCGGGGCTAGCTTCCCCTGCTCGGCGGGCTGAGAAGCCTCGGCCCTCCTAAGGACGAGATCTCCTACCTTGAAGAGCTTGGCTTTTACTCTGGAGTTCAAGTATTGTGCTGTCTTTCGTTGGTACCTTGCCATACGAACCCGGGCCGCCTTCCTGGTCTCCTCGATGAGGTTCAGGTTCTCTCTGAGTTGGGAGGAGTTGGAGGCCGCGTTGTAGTGCTCGACACTTAGGGAGGGGAGCCCGATTTCCAGAGGAATGACGGCTTCCGTTCCGTATGCCAAGTTAAAGGGGGTCTCGCCAGTGGGGAGCCGAAATATTGTTCTGTAGGCCCACAGGACGTTGTAGAGGTCTTCAGCCCATTGCCCCTTGGATCGGTCCAGCCTGGCTTTGAGTCCTTGGAGTATGGTGCAATTCGTCACTTCAGTTTCTCCATTTGTTTGGGGGTGAGCTACCGAGGTGAAGCGGTGGTCGATTCCGAGCTCGGAGCAGAATTCTCTGAAACGGATGTTGTCAAACTGACGACCGTTATCAGATATAAGGATGTTGGGGAGCCCAAACCTGCAAATGATTGACTTCCAGACGAAGTCCCTCATTTTCTGCTCGGTGATCCGGGCCACAGGCTCGGCTTCGACCCACTTGGTAAAGTAGTCGATGGAGACGACCAGAAATTTTCTCTGCCTGGTCGCCAGGGGGAATGGCCCCAGGATGTCGATGCCCCACTGGGCAAACGGCCAAGGTGCACCGATTGAAGTCAGTGGGACCGAAGGACAGCGCTGGACATTGGCATTTTGCTGGCATCGATCGCACTTTCGGACAAAGTCTAGTGTGTCCTTCTGGAGTGTAGGCCAAAAATATCCTTGGCGCAACATTTTTTGAGCCAGTGCTCGGCCTCCCAAATGGTTCCCGCATATCCCTTCATGGACCTCTCGCATAGTATAGTCTGCTTCAGACGGGCGGAGGCATCTGAGGAGAGGAGAGGTAAACGACTTCCGGTAGAGCTTGCCTTCATATAATATGAATCGGGAAGCTTGGCGCCTGATCCGGTGAGATTCGAGCTCATCCTCGGAGAGGACCTCACTTTGTAGATAGTCGACGAGCTCATCTATCCAGCTCGGCTCGGTGTCTATGCACATGGCCAGGTCAGGCTCTTCTGTGCTGGGTGTTTGGAGATATTCGAGCGCCGTCGCCTTGGGGAGCTCGCTCATGCGAGAGGTCGCCAACTTTGACAACAGGTCGGCCTTGAGGTCTCCACTCTGGGAATATGCTGAATATTGAAGGCGCTCAGGGCGGAGATGAGTTCCCGTACTTTATGAAGATATTTCTTTATTGAGAGCTCTTTTGCTTCAAAATCTCCTAGAACTTGGCTTACGACCAGCTGGGAGTCGCTATAGACTTTTAGGTCTTCGACCTTCAACTCTCTTGCCAATTTGAGCCCAGCGATGAGTGCCTCATATTCCGCCTCATTGTTCGAGGCAGGGAACTCGAGGCGTAAGGCTTGCTCTGCAACTACCCCATTCGGGCTGGTGAGGATGAGTCCTGCTCCGCTACCCCCCGAGGTCGAGGAGCCGTCCACGTACAGGACCCAGGGTGGCCTCGGGGTTTCCTACGTTGGTATGTGTAGGTGCTCGGGGTCGTCTGGCAGGGTGCATTCTACGATAAAATCAGCGAGCGCTTGAGTTTTAATTGCCGGTCTTGGGCGATATTCGAGATCAAACTTTCCGAGCTTGACTGCCCATTTGGCAATTCTCCCGGCCCGGTCCGATCATTGTAAGATCTGCTTTATTGGCTGGTCGGTCAGTATGGCTACTGTGTGAGCTTGGAAGTAGGGTCGAAGTCTTCGGGCTGAGATGATTAGGGCGAAGATTGTCTTTTCCAGCTTAGAATATCGGGTCTCAGCATCTCTGAGGACCCGGCTGGTGTAGTAGACAGGCTTTTGAAGCTTGTCCTCTTCTCGGACTAGGACCGAGCTCACTGCGACCGGGGAGACAGCCAAGTACAGGTAGAGAAGCTCGCCCTGTTGAGGCTTGGTGAGCAGTGGCGGAGAGGCGAGAAGGCATCTAAGTTCTTCGAAAGCTTGTTGGCACTCTCCCGACCACAAGAAGTCCTTTGGTCGCTTGAGAATTCTGAAGAATGGGAGGCACCGCTCGGCTGACCTGGAGACAAATCTTCCCAAGGCCGCGATCCGCCCAGTGAGTCGTTGTACCTCCTTAACCGTCTTTGGTGGTACCATCTCCTGCAGCGCCCGAATCTTCTCGGGGTTAGCTTCGACTCCGCGCTGGGTTACTATAAAATCCAAAAATTTGCCCGAGGTGACTCCGAACGCACACTTGGCCGGGTTAAGCTTCATTTGGTACTTCCTGAGCTTGGAGAATATTTCATCGAGGTCGGCCACATGGTATTCGGCTGTCCGTCTTTTTACCAGCATGTCGTCCACATAGACCTCCATGTTTCAGCCTATCTGGTCCTTGAAGATTTGGTTGACCAACCTCTAGTATGTAGCTCCTGCATTCTTTAGCCCGAACGGCATCACTTTGTAGCAATAAGTGCCCGTGTCGGTGATGAAAGCTGTCTTCTCCTCGTCTTCTGGCGCCATTCGGATTTGGTTGTATCCCGAAAAGGCATCCATGAAGGTCAAGAGTTGGTGCCCCGAAGTGGAATCCACGAGCTGGTCGATTCTCGAAAGGGGGAAGCTATCCAATGGGCAGGCCTTATTCAGGTCGGTGTAGTCCACGCACATACGCCATTTTCCATTGGTTTTCTTCACAAGGACCACGTTGGCGAGCCAATCTGGATAGGAGACCTCCCGGATGAAGCCGGCCTCGAGGAGTCTGTCCACTTCCTCGGCCGCAGCTCGCTGTCGTTCCGGGGCGGATCTCCGCTTCTTTTGCTTTACGGGTCTGCAAGTTGGTCTCACCTGGAGCCGGTGAACCATGACCTCGGGGTCGACTCTCGGCATATCGGCGGGCATCCAGGCGAAGATGTCCTTGTTGGCCCGGAGGAATCCGATCAGCTGTTCCTTCTCCAGGGAACTCAGGCTGGAGCCGACTTGCACGGTTAGCTCTGGACAATCTTCTTGTATGGGATTTGAGTAAGAAGCTCACCAGGTTCCACCCGCTTTTCCAAAGGGTGGCCCCGCACCTCCAAGGTTTCGATGGGCAACGTGTGGTCCATTGCTTGAGTGGACACCTCAGCCGATAACTCCTGCTGGCCAGATACTTTGCTTGGCCATTTTACTTTGTAAGCCGCCATATAACATCATCTGGCTATCAATTGGTCCCCGCGAACTTCGCCGACTCCTTGGTCAGTAGGGAATCGCATGAGCAAGTGATAGGTCGAGACCACGGCTCGGAGGGCGTTCAGCCCTGGTCGTCCAAGAATGGCATTATAGGCTGAGGGTAGGCGGACCACAAGAAAATCTGTCTCTACGGTGCTTTCTCGAGGGGCAAGCCCGACCGTGACCAGGAGGCCGACTTTGCCCTCAACCGAGACCGAATCTCCGGTAAATCCAACCAGCGGAGCATTCATTCTCCGAAGTTGGTCTTCTGCCATCCCCATCTTTTGATAAGCAGCATAATACAAAATGTTTGCTGAGCTTCCATTATCAACAAGGACACGTTTTACATCAAACTTATTTACAATCATTGAGATCACCACCGCGTCATCGTTGGGAACTTCAACCCCTTTCAAGTCCTCGTCTGAGAATGAGATGGCTTCGGAGGTGCGCAGGCGCTTTGGGGGGTCCCTTTCCTCGGCCGGCCCTCCGACCAAGGTTCTTCCGATGGTGTCAATAGTGCCTGCGATGGGCCTATTGACATTTGAGACATCGGGCTGCTCGGCATTTTCTGCTGGCCTTCGTTCCTCGAGCCGATTTTGTACAAACCGGTTCAATACTCCACGACGGATAAGTGCCTCGATCTCGTTTCGGAGCTGAAAGCAGTCCTCTGTGGTGTGACCGTGATCTCGGTTGAAGCGGCAATACTTCCTAGGGTTGCGGTGGGCTCCGGAACCCCTGATCGATGGTGGAGGCCGAAAATAATCTCGGCCCTCGATCTCCACCAGAATCTCCGTCCGGGGAGCGTTGAGGGGAGTATAATTCTCGTACTTCCTCGGCTGAACCCGCGGCCGTGTTGGAGACCTCAGTCGGGGCGGGGACCTTGTTCTGCACCGCCTCTGTTGCCGAGGTGGACTCCTTAGTCGTGGCAAAATTTTATTTCGACGGGGAGATGGGCTTTGCCGGCGGCCGCGCTCCACGCGGTGTTTCTTCTGCTTCTTCGAAGCCTGTTCGGTCGCGCCCCGCCTGGAGGCGATGGCCTCCTCGGCCTTCGCATATTTTTGGGCCCGGGCCAGCATTTCGGTGAAGTCAGCTGGGAAGCTCTTCTCGATGGAGAAGAGGAATCTATAAGAGCGAGCTCCAATCTTTAACGCCGATATGGCTATCGACTGGTCGAGCTCGCGAACTTTTCAGGTCGCGACGGTGAAGCGGTCGAGGTACTCTTTAAGAGATTCTCCCTCCTTCTGCTTGATATCTAGGAGGGAATCCGACGTCCGCCGCTGGCGTCGGCTGGCAGCAAAGTTGGTGGCGAACTGCCTGCCGAGCTGCTCGAAAGAGGATACCGTACTTGGCTTCAGCCCGGAAAACCAGAGTCGAGCTGTTCCTCGGAGGGTCGCTGGGAAGGTTTTGCAGAGCACAGCCTCCGAGGAACCTTGTAGTGCCATGAGAGCCCGGTAGCTTTCCAGGTGGTCGAGGGGGTCGGTGGTTCCGCTGTAAGGCTCCACTTGAGGCATCTTGAACCTCGAGGGGATCGGCTCGTCCTCAATCTGGCGGGAGAAGGGGGACTTGGTGGTGAATTCAAAGTCCCCCTCATGCCTTGCCTTTCTGCTGCGGAGCGCTTCGATCTGGCGCTCCAGGTTCTCGACTTTTCTGTCGAGCTCCCCAGCCCGGAGAATTGTCGCCGTAGTTTGCTCCGGCTCGCGGTGGTCCGGTGCCGACTCTGCTTCGGAGAGCTGGGGCCTTCTGTCTAAAGATCCCCCAAGCAGCTCTCTCCGGGGAGACACTCGCTCCTCGTTGTTGGCCCTAGAAGAGCCGTGAAGGTTCTGGCCTTGGAGAATCGGACCGTTTGGATGAAGCACCGGCGGGACCTGGGCCTGCGGGGCGAGCGTAGGTAGGGCTTCCTCGTGCCGCAGGCCTTGGATGGCAGCAGCTAATGCCTGGACTTGCTGTACCAGGACATTGAACTGTTCTGGCTAAACTTGGAAAATTGGATCAGCCGGAGGTGGTAAATTCTGGACAGAGTGTTCGGGACTTTGTGGTGGACGCCGGGAGGCATTGGAGGCTCCTTTACTCCTCAACTTTATGACCGTGACTCGGGCCCTTTCTCTAGCGCCAACTGTTGCTGGAAATTGGACCCGAGGGCGTCCGTCGGCTGAGGGGGGAGGAGCTCCGCTGTTGGAATGGCGGGCGGCGGTACGTCGGCGGGTGGCGTCCTCCGGAAGACCTGCAAGAAGTTGGTGGCCGGGGTTCCCGGCGTCGGCCCTCCGATACTTAAGTCAGAGGAAGAAAGTAAGAGGGAGAAAAAAAGGAGGATGTTTCTTTTCCGGGTTTTTGTGTCCCCTCCTCCCCCGATGGAGGGTTTCCCCTTTATAGAGGAATATTGTATTACCTGGGAGGTGACGGGGCAGGTTGTCCTCTTTGTGATAATTGAGCACGATCATGTGCATTAATGGCGTCGTGGGGGATGAGGCCGGATCAGACCAGAGTCAGTGAACTGTCGTGGTTGATCGAACCTGGTGGAGTGGTTCAACCGCCCGCTGTGGAGGGTCTGGGGTCCGTAGATAACGAGTGCATTGATTGTTGAGTGAACCGGTGATCGGGAAAGGTCATACGCTTTGATGGTCGAGTGATCCGGAGATCATCTTGAGTCGTGCTCATTAATGGTTGAGTGCACTGGAGGCCTACAGAGGCCATGCCCATTAATGGTCTGGTGGTAGCCTGATATGGCGAGATTTGAGGGTCTTGAGTTAGGCTCCCGAAAGGTGTCAGGCAGAGGCCGAGTACTAGGGTGGGATGCTTCGGAACCGGGCATCCAGCCGGGCGCTGAGCGGGGCTGGCTGCCCCAAGTCGGGCGCTTGCGGCCCGGGCGTTGCCTGGTCGGCACCTTCTGGTCGGGCGCCTGGCCGAGCTGGCTGCCTTAAGTCGGGCGCCTACGGCCCGGCGCCCTCTGGTCGGGCGCCTGGCCGAGGTGGCTGCCTTGCATCGGGCGCCCCTTGAAACAGCATCTTCCGGATGATTTGGGTTTTTCCCAAACAAATCCCATCATGAAAGTGGATCACGAGTCACAAAGTTTATATATCTTGTGTAACAGTTCTGAGTATCTAGTGGAGTGTTGTCCTAGTTTACCCAATATTAAGGCTGAGCAGGCAAATGCTCTAAACTCATATAGTGCCTTCAAGAAGCCCACTCCCAATTCATTCAGCCCAGTCTACCACCCTGATAATAGGTTCCACCCAAATTTCTCATACAAGCAAAATGAACCTATTCAGCATCAAGGTGGTCCACCAGGTTTTCAAAAGAATTTTCCCAGGATAGGTCCATCACAAATGAACCAACCTTTGGTTCCATCTATACCTCCTTACAATACCCCTGCCCTACAACAATCTTCAACTCTAGAAACCATGATGGCTAATATGATGAAGCAGCAACAAGACTTCATCCAACAGCAACAACAGACCAACATGGCTCAAACACAAACTAACCAATTCCATGCGCAAGCGATTGCAAAACTTGAGGTTAGTCTGAGCCAAATAGCTAACTCTCTAGGGGATAGGAAGAGAGGTGAATTGCTAAGTCAGCCAGTACCTAACCCTAGTAGGCAACAGAATCAAGGGCCAAGAGGCCAGTTTCAGATTGATTCGAATGGAAACTCAACCCATGAAGTCCAGGCAATTACCACTTTACGGTCTGGCAAACAAGTGGACAACAAGATCCGACTTCCTGTACAAGAAAAAGAAGAAAAGCATGAACCAAACCCCACTTAGAAAAAGGCACAAGAACAGGGAACACAAGGAATAGAGGAGAAACCAATAGAGACGTACACACCGAAGGCTCCCTTTCCTAGTAGACTACAAGACTCAAAGAAAAAATCTCAGTACGATGAAATCATGGAAGTCTTTAAAAATGTTCAAATAAATTTACCCTTCCTAGATGCCATCAGACAGATCCCCTCCTATACAAAATTCTTAAAAGACCTAACTACGGTGAAAAGGAAAACCAGTATTCCTAGGCAAGCTGTGATGGCGGCACAAGCCTTATCTCTTATTCAACAACAGATTGCCCCAAAATACAAGGACCCTGGTTGCCCCACTGTTGAAATTAAAATAGGAGAAACCATCATTCGGAGAGCCCTATTAGACTTAGGAGCAAGTGTAAACCTATTACCCTATTCTGTCTATACCGAACTAGGTTTGGGGGAATTAAAGCCCACAAACATTACTTTGTCATTAGCAGATAGGACTGTGAAGTATCCTAAGGGAATTGTAGAGGATGTAATTGTAAAGGTAAATGAGTTTTACTACCCTGTGGAATTTGTAGTCCTCGAAACTGAACCAGTGAAAAACCCAGGTAGTCACATCCCGGTAATCCTTGGTAGACCATTTTTGGCTACTTCAAATGCTGTGATCAGTTGCCGAAATGGGATAATGACCTTAGCATTTGGAAAATTGACCGTCCAACTCAATGTCTTTCACAGTAGTAATCAACCATCTGAGATGGACGATTTAGAAGAAATTCACATGATTGAAAACATAATTAGCAAGTTCTTCGAGGAATCAAGTTATTCTGATCCACTAGAAAGATGTTTGGCTCAATTCAGTCAAGATTGTGAGGAAGGAGAGTCGAATCAGGAGGTTAATGCATTACTAGATTCCATTCCTGTAATGGATACTAGCAGATGAGCTACTAAATTTGAATCATTACCTATACGTGAATCCCAGCTAGTACCTTCAAGTGTCAAACCTCCCCAGCTTAAACTAAAAGATCTGCCTGGAAACCTAAAATATGCATTTCTAGGGGACAACAACACCTTACCTGTTATTATTGCATCAAATTTAACTGAAGAACAGGAAGAGAAGTTGTTAAATATCCTTCAGAAAAATCAAGAAGCGATCGGCTGGTCTATAGCTGATATTAAGGGGATTAGCCCTTCTGTGATCCAACATAAAATTCATCTAGAAGAGGATGCAAAAACCTCTAGAGAACCACAAAGGCGACTTAACCCAGTCATGAAGGATGTGGTTCTAGCTGAAATTATTAAACTCTTAGATGTAGGGATTATATATCCTATTTCTGATAGCGAGTGGGTGAGCCCAGTTCAAGTCGTACCCAAGAAATCTGGAATTACTGTGATCAAGAATGACCAAAATGAGTTAGTCCCAACTCGAATCCAAACTGGATGGCGAGTGTGCATCGACTACAGAAAGCTGAACGCCATGACTAGGAAAGACCACTTCCCACTATCCTTCATTGACCAAATGTTAGAACGTCTAGATGGCCACTCTCATTACTGTTTCCTTGATGGTTATTCTGGATATAACCAAGTTCCAATTGCACGTGAGGATCAAGAGAAAACCATATTCACCTATCCTTATGGCACTTTTGCCTATTGTCGTATGCCTTTTGGGTTATGCAATGCACCGACTACATTCCAGCGGTGTATGATGAGCATTTTCTCCGACATGGTGGAGAAATTTTTAGAAGTTTTTATAGATAACCTTTCTGTATTCGAATCCAATTTTAATGAATGTCTCCATCACTTGACCCTTGTTGTAGAACGATGTAAAGAGAAAAATTTAGTTCTTAACTGGGAAAAATGCCATTTTATGGTCCAATCAGGTATTATTTTGGGACACATTGTGTCACAAAGGGGAATCGAGGTGGATAAAGCCAAAGTAGAATTAATTGCCAAGTTACCACCTCCCAAAACTGTTAGGAAAGTCAGATCCTTTTTAGGGCATGTGGGTTTTTACCACCGCTTTTTCAAGGATTTCAGTAAATTGTCAAAACCCTTATGCGATTTGTTGGCGAAAGATGCTACTTTTAATTTTTCGCCAATTCGTATAACTACTTTCGAAAGACTAAAGTCTGAACTAACCTCAGCACCCATCATAAGATCCCCTGATTGAAATCTGCCATTTGAAATCATGTGTGATGCATCTGATTATGCAATAGGTGCCGTCTTAGGACAGCGAGTAGAGAAGCTTCCCCATGTTATTCATTATGCGAGCAAAACTCTGAATGACGCCCAACTCAACTATTCCACCACTGAAAAAGAATTGTTGGTAGTTGTTTTTGCTCTAGATAAATTTCGTCCCTATCTGATAGGATCCAAGGTCCTCATTTATTCTGATCATGCTGCCCTTAAGTACCTTCTTACAAAGAAGGATGCCAAGGCAAGACTCATTCGTTGGATCCTATTGCTTCAAGAATTTGATCTTGAAATACGAGATAAAAAGGGATCTGAAAATGTTGTAGCTGACCACTTGTCCAGATTAATTGTTGAATCATCTGGAGAATCCATGCCTGTGTCCGAGACCTTCCCTGATGAACAATTAATGATGATTTCCCATACCAATGTTCCATAGTATGCTGATGTAGTCAACTATCTAGTTACTGAACGAATGCCCAGTTCATGGACCAAACAAGAGAAATTCCGCTTCCTAGCTCGTGTAAAGTGGTATTTTTGGGATAAACCATACCTATTTAAATATTGCCCTGATCAGATCATCCGACGGTGCATCCCTGAATACGAGCAAAGGAAAGTCCTTTCCTTTTATCATGACCACGCTTGTGGTGGTCATTTCAGTGGTAAAAAGACGGCTGCAAAGGTTTTGCAGTGCAGATTCTATTGGCCCACACTATTTCATGACTCACACGAGTATTGCAAATCATGTGACCGATGTCAAAGACTAGAAAAAATTTTTTAAAAAAATAAGATGCCTCTGAACTCGATCTTAATTGTAGAAATCTTTGATGTTTGGGGTATTGATTTTATGGGTCTTTTTCCTATGTCATTTGGGCACCAGTACATACTCCTAGCTGTTGACTATGTGTCCAAGTGGATTGAGGCTGTCGCATGTAAGACCAATGATCATAAAGTAGTGATCAAGTTTCTTAAGGAGTCTGTCTTCGCTCGCTTTGGCACCCCTTGGGCTATCATTAGTAATGGGGGGAAACATTTTTGCAATAGAATTTATAAAGCCCTTGCTAGGAAGTACAACATCACCCACAAGGTCGGTACACCATATCATCCACAAACAAGTAGACAAGTTGAGATTTCCAACAGAAAAATTAAGACCATCCTTGAAAAAACTGTCAATCCATCTCGAAAGGATTGGTCCCTTAGGTTAACAGATGCATTGTGGGCATATCGAACGGCCTACAAAACACCAATTGGAATGTCCCCATATAGGATTGTCTATAGCAAGGCTTGCCATTTACCTGTCGAGTTAGAACACAAGGCGTATTGGGCAATCAAACGCCTAAATTTCGATCTCGACAAGGCAGGAGAACATAAAAAGCTTCAGCTCGACGAGCTTGAAGAAATTAGGAACGATGCTTACGAGTGTGTTAAGAAGTACAAGGATCGCAT
Organism: Phoenix dactylifera; assembly: GCF_009389715.1. Taxonomy (NCBI): domain Eukaryota; kingdom Viridiplantae; phylum Streptophyta; class Magnoliopsida; order Arecales; family Arecaceae; genus Phoenix; species Phoenix dactylifera. The sequence goes on from NW_024067916.1 coordinate 312,105, forward strand.
GAAAGTCATGCATGATAAAATGATTACTCGTAAAGAGTTTCACCAAGGACAAAAAGTTCTCTTATATGATTCTCGATTACATCTATTCCCTGGAAAACTTAAATCTCGCTGGATTGGCCCATACACGGTAGAGAAAGTGCATCCGCATGGTGCGGTAGTAATATGCAATACTAAAGATGGTAGGTCGTTTCAAGTTAATGGACATCGTTTAAAACCATACCTTGAGTATTTGAGTCCAGAAGTCGAGGAGACACTTCTGACCGACCCTGTTTATCATAAATGAATTAGAATTATCTGGCTGAAGACATAAAACTTAGCGCTCTTTGGGAGGCAACCCAACATATAAATATTATTAAAAAAAATAAAAAAAAATTACTAACATGTAGGTTTGGGGGTATTTTGCCCCAATTTTCAATTTACCCACCCATATCAGGTAACTTCTCCTCTGTCCTATTACTGCTTTAAATCTTTTTTAACATTGAGGACAATGTTAGATTTAGGTATGGAGATAAGAATATTTTTGATTTTTTATTTTTCTATGCAATTAAAAAAAATTAAAATTAGAAAAAAAGAGATTTCAAATTTTTAACTCAAACTCTAATCTTTTTGGCTGTACAAACTAGGAATTGCTTTGACAATAGCTTTGAGTTAAGAAATATGATAGCAGTTCTAGCTTGAGTTTTCGTCCCACTTATCTTCTGCTACCATGATACAAGATGATTTAGCACCTACACGTAAACATATGAATAGTGGGGTACGTATACTTGCAACTAATATGAATACTTTTAATCTTCAGGATAATTTAAAGTTATATGTGTGATGAACACCCTAAAAAAAAAAGAGAGAGAAAATAAAATAAAATAATGAGTTTATTTTAAGTCTTCTCACTGAGTAACCGGGCCTCTTGCCTGGCAAGCAGCGAGTGTTCGCGTAAAAAGGTGAGGATGATTGAGATTAAACTCTGAGTGATTAATTTGGCCTTAAAGCCTAGTTAACTTGAGTTATTAAGCCTGTTAGGGTGTCTCTACACCTAGTGCCCTGTGCCATCTGGATCGGGAGTCATTGGCCTAACACTCGCTATATAGGTCAGCTAAAATGCTTAATAAGGCTAGATATTGCACAAGTCATTCTTCTTAGCATTCAATCTGAAAAAAATAAATAAATAAATAAATCTGGGGTGTTCATTACCATTTAACTCTAGAAAGTCTTGAAAATTAGAGTGATCATGTGGAAGTAAGTAAAAGCCACTCATTTATATGATACTATCTTGCACCTCACTACATTCTTGACTTGTTAGCAGATAGATGGGAGTAATGGAACTTGAGTTAGAGTCTGCTTAAATATGATAGCAATAAGTCTTTATTGTCCTTGCAATTCTAAGTTCATACAGTAATACTTGTTCAAATTTTGAGTTAAAAATTGGAAATTTCTGACTGATGAAGTTTGTGGGTAACTTCACTGCAAACCCTCAAGAGACAACACTCATCCACTAGGATAACCTAGGGGTTTAAAGGCTTGTTGCATGTGCTAAGTGCAATCGTGACTGCCTACGAAAATGGGTACATATCTTAGTTTGTGTATTTAGCTTTAATAAAAAAAAAGAGAGAGAAAAAAATCATAAGTTAGACTACATCTTTTTGTGCCCTCATTTTATCGTTTGCTTGTTAATTGCTAGAGACTAGCAATAAGCTAGTTGGGGGGCGTGATGAGAGCACAAAAGTGCGACCTACATGTCACTAAAATTAGTGTTATTGCTAATCGATAATAATAAATTCACTAGATTAATATTATATTTGGGTTTGACACAGATTATCATAAATTAGAGATAAAATGCACATTGAGTACAAATTTGACTTCAGAAGGATCCCTTCCCAGATCCGACCCGGTTGAAGATCGGGTCGGGTCCGAGTCGGGTTCGGATCCGAATCGGGTCCATTTCTTTTGTGCTTTTGGGAAATAATTTTGGGCAATTCTAATTTGGCCATACCATAACTATGAGGTGCTGGGTGACCCATGACTTGAAAGACTTGCAATTGACCTCTAGTCAAAACAGATGACCCGTGATCTCATTTCCTTCTCCCACTGCCATCCCGCCGTCCACGACACCTCCAACTCTTCCCGGATCCACGGCAGATCAGCTCCTCCTAGCATCCCACGAAGCTCACGCGCTCGTCCGAGTCCGCCTCCTCCAAGATTCCTCCCAGCAGTCCCACGCCCGCCCCTGCATCACGCGTCCGTGAATGACATCCAACCGAGTCCGCGTGTGATCGCCTCCTCCCAGCTTCCATCTGTGAAGCATTCATCCCGCAGATCCCTCCTTCCGCTTCATCAACACCTCCTCTCAGTGTCCGCCTCTCCCGTGAGCTCAAGCATCCAAGGATCCCGAGCAATTTTTCAGCCATTTCTTCCGCCCATTTCAAATGCAGCCCGTAATCCCATGGATTGACGCCCTCTGCCTCCACGCGCGCCTCCTTCCTTCCGCGACAGCATCCCGCATTTCCTCCTTTTCGGATCAACGTCCTCAGCGTCCGCCCTCTCCCTCCTTCCGTTTCTTCTCCAGCCAGCGGATCCCATTTGCAACATCCCTTCCGCCCGTGATTCTCCCGAAATCCCAACGCTCCACAATCACCGTGCTGCCAGCTCGTCCCCAACGCATCTCCAAGGGCTATAAGAGGAGGGTAGTCGGCTGGCCCAAGGCGGAGGTGGTGGCCGGCGGGTCCAAAGAAAAGAGAAGGAAAACAGAGCATTGCTCTGTTCTTGGGGGGGAGAAAGGAATAAAAAAATTATATCTTATGTTGAGTTCTACCGTGGGAGAGAAATGGAGAGAAAGGGAGAGAAAATGAAATTTTATTTTATTTTATTTTATTTTAATTTGCAGAAGAAATAAGCTTTAGGCTTCATCTTCAATTTTTCTTTACTTTTTGAATCATTCCTTTTTATGAAATCAATCAATTTTCTTTCATGCAATCCATGGTCTAGGTTCAGTTTAATTTCTATTTTTTTATGCAATCTTTTAATTTTTCTTTTATGCAATACATGTCTAAGTGTTAATTTAATATTTTATAATTTATTATATGCATTCTAGAATTCTTAATTTTAAGATAACCTTGGAATAAATCTTTGCAGTTCGATTGACGATTTTAATTTATATTCTATCTTTAGAAATCGACTTCTACTCCGCATCAAATTTTAATTGCAAGTTTTCTTTCTTTTCTTTGTTTATTTTCAAATAGAAAACATTCTCCGGTAGACTAGAGAATCCATCAACATCCTTAAAATAATGTTTTCCTTTTATCATTCAAAAATCAATTTCAAATCCGAGTGAACGTTCTAATTTTTATGCAACTCCAATCGCTTCCCTGTGGATCGACCTCTTACAACCGCTATTCTTCGAGTAGGAAAGGTAAGAGTAAAATTAAATTAAAATTTATTTGTCGGTTCTAACAATGATTAGTTTAGCATATTTTTAGGTGAACAGAAATCGGACGAACAGTATACGTGCTCAATACACTATGTCGGGAATGCCACAGCAGAATAGAGTAGCTGAAAGGCGTAATCATACACTTATGGATATGGTTAGGAGTATGTTGAGTAATTTTTCATTGCCCATATCGTTGTGGATGGAAGCCCTTAAGACCGCTGTATACATATTAAACCGGGTTTCTAGTAAGGCAGCTCCAAAAATTCCTTTTGTTATGGACAAGAAGGAAACCGAGTTTAAGACACCTGCATGTTTGGGATTGTCCAGCAGAGGTGAGAATTTATAATCCACATGAAAAGAAATTGGATTTTAGAATGATTAGTGGATACTTTATAGGTTATCCCGAAAAATTCAAAGGGTATAGGATTTACTGTCCTAACCATAGTACGAGAATTATAGAGACCGGTAATGTCAAATTCATTAAAAATGGTGAAACCAGTGGGAGTGATAAACCACAAAATGTGAAAATTCAAGAAGTTAGAGTGCAAGTCCCTTTACCTATGACTTCTAAGAAAATTGTTGTTCCTACAGTTGTCACAGTTTAATAACAATGAACAACAAATTAATGACCAAATACTCCATAATGAAGTTATCACCACTGAACAAGTTGTAGAAGAACCACAAGGGATGACATTAAGGAGATCTCAAAGAGAAAGAAGATCTGCCTTTCTAAATGATTATATGGTTTATCTACAAGAATTTGATTTTGATATAGGGACAAGAAAAGATCCGGTTTCTTTTAAACAAGCCATAGAAAGTATTGATTCTACTAAATGGATTGATGCCATGAAAGATGAGTTAAAATCAATAGATCAGAATTAAGTCTGGGATGTCGTTGATTTGCCCGAAGGTTATAAGACAGTTGGGTGTAAGTGGGTCTTTAAGACCAAGCTCGATTCAAAGGGCAATGTTGAACGACATAAAACCAGACTAGTGGCCAAAGATTTCACTCAGAAAGGAGGCATTGATTATAAAAAGTCCTTTTCTCCTCTATCTAAAAGGGACTAATTTAGAATCATTATGGCTTTGGTTGCACATTATGATTTAGAGTTGTACCAAATTGACGTGAAAACTGCTTTTCTGAATTGGAGTTTAGATGAAGAAGTCTATATGGACCAGCCCGAAGGTTTTTCATTAAAAGAAAAAGAACACATGGTTTGCAAATTAAAGAAGTCAATATATGGTCTTAAACAAGCTTTCCGACAATGGTATCGCAAGTTCAATGATACCATCACTTCCTTCGGTTTTAAGAAAAACATTGTTGATCGGTGTATAAACCTGAAGGTCAATGGGAGCAAGTTTATCTTTCTAGTTCTATATGTTGATGATATATTGCTTGCCAGTAGTGATCTTGGCTTATTATATGAAACTAAGATTTTTCTCTCAAAGAACTTTGAAATGAAAGATATGAATGAGGCAACTACGTGATAGGCATTGAAATATTTCGTGATCGATCACGTGAATTGTTAGGGTTGTCTCAAAAGGCATATATAGATAAAGTTCTAGAGAGATTTGGTATGGAGAACTGTTCAGCCATTGTTGTTCCAATTTAGAAAGAAGATAAATTTAGTCTCATGCAATGCCCACAGAATGAATTGGAACGTAAGCAGATGAAAAATATACCTTATGCTTCTGCGGTTGGTAGCTTGATGTATGCTCGGATCTGTACTAGACTAGATATCAGTTTTGCAGTTGGAATGCTAGGCAGATACCAAAGTAATCCAGGGATGGATCACTGAAAAGCTGCAAAGAAGGTAATGAGATACTTGCAAGGAACAAAGAATTACATGCTTACATATAGAAAGTCAGATAGCCTTGAGATAATTGGCTATTCGGATTCGGACTTTGCTAGATGTGTGGATAGTAGAAAGTCATCGTTTGGCTATTTGTTCCTATTAGCTGGAGGAGCAATCTCATGAAAAAGTGCCAAACAGACAAGCACTGCTTCGCCCACCATGGAAGCAGAATTTGTGGCATGCTTTGAGGCTACGGTTCATAGTTTGTGGCTACATAACTTCATCTCGGGGTTTGGGATTGTCAACTCTATTGCCAGGCCGCTGAGAATCTTTTGTGACAATACTGCAGCGTCTATTTCTCCAGAAACGACAAATATTCTAATGGTGCCAAGCACATTGAGCTTAAATTTTTCGTTGTCAAGGAGGAAGTTTAGAAACAAAATGTGTCTATAGTAAATATGAGGACAGAGCTCATAATTGCAGATCCTTTGACAAAAGGTTTACAACCGAAGACTTTTAAAGAGCATGTTGAAAGAATGGGTCTTAGTTGTAATCCATGATATTAATTGAGGATTGTATTATGTTTATTTCTTCACACTTAGATATAATTAATTATGTTTCTGATTTTTTTGTTCTTCAAATATATGTACATGTATGAGTTTGAATGTATGATCACAGGAATTATCTCTGATAAAGACATAATGTTTGACCATTATAGAAACTTCTCATTTATGGACTATGGTTAAATAATTTGCTAGTGTTGTAGTACTTGGAAGGAACTATGTCATTATGTTGATATGGAACCGCCTTGACTCGCATTAGTAAGTTGTTTAATTATAGTATTATGATAACCCAATTGACCGTGGATTAGAATGATGCGCACCTAATGTTTATATCATTCTAACCAAAGTATGGTTATATGGGCCAAGTGGGAGAATGTTGGGTTTTGACCCACATGACCATAACATGGTCAGTTATAGGATTATTACCATAACTAACTCCTAGAGAAGTGAAAGCATAATATCCTTGATGGTAGGATATTTGAAGGGGTCTCACTCTCTGCCCATAACGTGAACACAAAAATCGGAATCCATCACTGGGTGTTTGAACAGTGGCCAAGAGGGAGAAACGAAGCTTGATCATTCAGAAAATCCATGGATCCAGGTACGCCACCCTTCATGGTTGTTTTATGATCCTATTTACAGATGTTTACAAAACAGATCAACCTTATCTTTGAAGGCATTAGACGATTGATGATGCAATTATGTGCTTTTCTTCAGCATCCAACAATAAGAATTCTCATATCGAAAGGTTAGCCAGCTATAGCCACAGCAAACAGATGCCATGAACGTTTGCATCCAAAAATTATTCGGCAATCTACCAACTATAGTAAATGATCAAAAATATAGAGACCGATCAAGATTTAGTTAATAATTTATGTTTCGATACTTCAAAAAGGCTCATGTTTGGCCACTTGTTACTGACAAAGAGGCTGTATATGATTGGTTCACCAATGAAGTTAACTTTCTAAATGAAATTATCAGGATATAGGATAGTTATTTGCAAGAAAAGGTTATATATGTAAAAAAACTGTTGGTAATCACTAGAGTTATCAGACAAGAAACTACCTCCTAAAAATGTTTTTGCTGAAAATAACATCCACAATTCAACACTACAACACTTCTATCAAGTGTCGACCGTCTTCCATCTAACAATCCTATGAAACATTTGATCTGATGACCCCCTGCTAGATTCTATGTTCCAAAGCATGTGCCGCATGTCTTAATAGTAGAAGGATCTTCTAATCATCAACGAATGCAGCTCTAATTCTACCCGAAGAATGAAAGTTCATCCGCTCTTACTTGGGCATGCATTGAATGTCCTAGAGTGAATGTTCAATCTATTTTAGGATGGATGCTGACAAGAATCATGCAGTCTGGAGGTTTAATTTGCTTGCTTATGGAATTTGAGAGATCTATGAAGTGGAGGGTCAATCTTCCCATGCATAGAGTTTGAGTAACTCACAATATTGATAGTGGATGCTATTATACCATCAAAGAAGCGGCTCTAGTCTCATCAACAAGTAAAGAAGTCGACTCTCCTCCTTCCATGTGAGGTTCAAGTGACAAAGTTGGTTGTCCTTGGAGAAATGGAGATGATATTTATGCTCTTCTTTTCATGATTAATTTTTTAATTCCTGTTTATGTTATATCGTAATCATTATTAATTATTAATTCACTCAACCTTCTTACTTGAGACATGATAAAGAATTTTGACATCTCAGGTCAATCTTGGTTATGATCAATAATGAAGAGGGAATTTTAAAATATGAAAACATTTTTGGTACATTTACCGGAGGCCGAGTGATACCATTTATGGATGCATTTTAAGAGGGAATTTGATAGCTTGTGCATGCAGCTGAGTGATTATTACATGTACTCTTTTGATCATAAACTTAGGGGGTATCATTATAATTGACTTAGAAAAGCTAATTGCTTGGTTATTCAAAGGATATGGTCAATTCATTTAAAAATAGACCATATATTTAGGCTAGGAATGATTATTTCATATGCCCCTTTAATTTTAAATCTATGGCGAATCATTGGCTTAGAAGAGCCAGTCAATTTGGATACCGAAATATTTGGGGAACATTATTTAAATTGATTGGAAAAAGCCAGCAAAAAGTAACACTTGTGGACATAGAGTGTAAAAGTTTTATGTTGATCAATAACATAATTAAATACATGGTTGATAAAAATAATCATGGTTGATAAGTGTGAATGATCTGCTTAATTATGAGTATTATCATGATTAATAAATAAGATTAGTCTATTCAACAATATGTTTACTATCATGGTTGATCGAAATGATTGACCAATTTGAAACTATAGCCATTATTATGATCGATTTGCATGATCAGTCTTTTCAAAACCATGACTATTATCATGATCGATAAGTATGATTGACCTATTTAACAGTACGACCGTTGCTGTAACTATGATGATGATCAACCAATTCAAGTCTATGGCAATTGTTATGACTGATCAGTATGATTTACAATTGGCCACTATTATGGTCAATAAGTATGATATATTTATTTAAAAATATGATCATTGATACAAATGATTGATCTGTTTGAATGTATGGTCAATGTTTATTTGAATTTAAAATTATGGTCTATGTCATGGTCGACAAACTTGCTCAATGGACTATATGTTATGATGTTTAAAATTGATCAATCCAAACGTATAATTATGATTGACATGAAGGTCCTACGGGAAGGTTAACAATTGAGTATCGACTTATATTTATTCGGATCAACAAAAATATCCATTTTTATCAAGTTCCACGGGGCAATGTGTAGACTCAAAACACTATAGTAAATGGTTACACATATTAAACTGATCAAGATTCAATTAAAATAATTTATATTTTGATACTCTAAAGGTTTATATTCTACTACTGGTTATCCAAGCAAGAGGCTATGTATGGATGGTTTGCTATTAAAATTAGCTTCTTAAAGGAAGTTTTCTAGATATAAGATGGTTATTTACAAGAAAATCATCCAAAAAGGAGTTATTTATGTAATAAACTACAAGTAATAACATCCAATCTGGATGATAAAAGGAAAAGAAAATCTATTTTCTATAGCTAACATGTCTCACCACTACAATACTTTTTTAGGCATCGATGTCTTCTATCTTGCAATCCTATAAAACACTTGGTCTGACCATCCCTTTCTAGAATTCAAGGATCCAAAACCTTTCTTGAAAGATTTTTCCAACCATCAATAGATATGGCTCCAATTCTACCCAAATAGAGAAAGTTCAATCCGCTCTCATATAGTTGTCAAGTGAACTAAAATGAAGGTTCAACCTACTTCTGTATGGATGTTAAGGTTCCTACAAGCTGGAGGTTCCACTTGCTCACTCACAAAGATCGAGGAGTCCATAAAGTGAGGGTCAATCTCTTCCTATATGTTTGAGTTCAAGTAACTCATGAAGTTGGTGGCATATGTCTTTCTACCAGCATTAAACTAGCTCAAGTCTCGCTTACAAGCAAAAAAGTCGAGTTACTCCTCTTCTATATGAGATTTGGGTGACAGAATTGGCCATCCTTGGAACAGCAAAAATTATATGCTCATCCTTTCATTTCATAATTAATTCTTTTATTTGCATTTATCTTGTATCACAAACACTATTAATTATGTTTGTTGTAGGAATAAAGGGTCTCGAACTTAGTCCCACATCGACTGAATAGCGGAAAAGTCTGTGCCTTAAATAGAGGGAAAAATTCTTTTCCTTGTGAGGCGCTTTTTGTAGGGCAAAACTGTCTCGGGTTGCGTAAGTAACCCCAAAGTGGACAATACCTCGCAAGGGAAGCCGTCATTCTGCTGCTCCAGTTCGATGGGGACGAGGTCGAAGGCAGGGCCTGAAAACCCTGACCTCATCATTGGCGCGCCAGGTAGGGGCTCTTGACCCCAACACAGACCTTCCCGCTGGGGAGGTTGATGTTATGGGAATAAAGGATCTCGGACTTAGTCCTACATCGACTAAGTAGCGGAAAGGTCTGTGCCTTAAATGGAGGGGGAAATCCTTTCCATTGCGAGATGCCTTTTGTGGAGCAAAACCGTCTCGGGGCGCGTAATTAACCGCAGTGGATAATACCTCGCAAGGGATGCAGCCGTTCTGTTGCTCCAGTTTGGTGGGGACGAGGTCGGAGGCATGGCCTGAAAACCCTGACCTCATCAATGTTCATTCATTTTTCACTCTTCTTCTTTTTTTATTTTTTATATTAATGTCTTAGCAAATTATGAGCTCTCTCGCTTGAGGTATGAGGAGAATCTGAACATCTAATATCGATCTTAATTATGATTGATCATAAAGTGGTAATTTCAAAATAAAAAAATTAATAAAAAAGTTTAGTGTGTCAACAATCAACATCTACCTGATCTTTGCATTGGTTGAGAAATTAATTTTACCAGGATGTATTAGGAATGCTAAATGGCAGAAGTTGGGGGTAGCTATGCCAATTATTCTAAGGTTAAAATGATTGCCAATGTTACCATCCTATAAGAAATTGCAAAAACATCAAATGTTGTCATTTAATGTGGCCTAGATTCATCAGTTTGTGACTAACTAGACCAGCCAAACAATAATGATGATCAAGCGAGCCGACCAGTAACAATGGGCCACATATTCCTGATTGAAAGAATATTGAAGGTGATTAAAGCCTATTGAGAGGGGCGATTACAATCTTGTGCATTCATGAGGCATATTACAGGATGGTTACAGGTCGTCCTACGTATTGAACAGTTACTTTACATTTAGGTAATTATTGTACGTCCACCCACTCTTTTCAAGCCACAGAGCTATGCCCTTTTTTCCAAGACTTGGAGAACCTCGAGATACATCTTTTTTCTCTCTTACTTTACTCTACTAGCTCTCTCATATTTCTGTTATTCCTCATAACTCGATCTCACTTGGGCATTGGAGAATCTCCCGTCAGATCAAGTCCAACAACCTTCAATATTTTCTCTCCTATTTGTAGGTTGGATTTTTATCTACGAGCAGATCAATCTGGACAAAAACCGCCCACCAGCCGTTCGCCAACTCATCCAGTGTCATCAAGTCGGAGGTTGCATTTTCTTGCCGATTGTCGATACTTCGGTGCTCCTTAAATCTAAGCTAAACTAGTTCCTTCCTTAGTGATCAGACCACCATCCAAATAAAAGAAAATCAAACCCCATCTTTCCGAGGTTCTTTGCATTGATCCTTTTAAGCTCTGGTGACATGTTACTTCATGGTGCACCACAAAGGGCTTGAACAGCGTCGGAGTCGTACCCTCCTTTCAACTCGCACGAGGACAAGGAGGCAAGGAATCATGGCATGCTGCTTTCCTCTGACATCCGTTTTCTTGGTCAGCAAACAGCCTACTCCGTAAATGGGCACTTGACATGCAAACATAAGGAAGACATCAGGGTTCATGGATCGAACGTATATGGTTTCAAACAGCCTGTGTGCTGTCCCACTGGGTACAGATGATTTGTGCACTCCCTGTATCCCCGGCACAACATTCCGATATGCTTCTGAGCTCTTTCCATACGACTGTTCGATGGTTACTGCTGGTGGTGAAAGATGGAATCTATTCTCTCCCGCTTTGGAGATAATGTTTTCAGGAACAATTGATTTTATGAAGGGACCACCAGCATGCAGAGGAATGTAGGAATGGAGAGGAGAATATTTGGCCATTCTTCCTATCTAATTTGCTAGCCCTTGCTTTTATGATAAGAGTCTTCATCTATGGATGGTCTAGGGACTGAGTTAAATAAATTATCTGAAACATCTTGAAGGTGCCAGTTGAGAATCTATAGGGGCACAAGATTAGTGGTTCACATCTATTTTTGGATTGGGCAACATGAACCTTAGACAAGGTGCCCACAAGTATTTCTGTGCATCCTATACAAAATTGAGCTCTGTTGCATGTCCGTATACTACGATCGAATCTATGGAAGCATTGGTTTCTATATTCCGTTTAGTCTTGATTTTAGAGATAGTTTTTTTTACTATCTTTTTTCGAGAACCGCCTAAGGTTCTGACTAAAATTAAAAAAATAAAATAATTTTTTATTATCTCAATTGAAGTAATGAGCCTCCCATCTCTTATATAAAATGAGCTACTTCAAATAGGTTCATTGCTCCAGCCCAGAATACTATTAATTTGGCATGGGCAACATGAGCTCCAAATAGTTTATTGAACAAATAGATATGTCTGGCATTTTCGACCCACCAAGCAAAAACTAATGTTTCTTAGTTACGACCAGCTAAAGCTAAAGTTCCATTGAAGAGTGTTTCCACGAGATAAAACCTCCTTAGGAAATATAAGATTTTTATAAGACTAATCATGAGCCGCCATCCAAAAGCACAAATACCTTCGTTTAAGAGGATCTTCCGCTGCATGGATTTAGATTATTGGCATGGTCAATGAAGCAAACCCGAGATGCTTTTGTGCATCGGTGCACCTATTAGGTATCACCCACCAACAAGGCATATCTTGTTGCAATGCCCTTATGATTTTGTCGGCATATGAAAATAGATGTGGCTCCCTCTTGTTAGCTCTATACATCAATCAGATTGTTATCTCCATCTGTTCAATTGAAATCCTAACTAGTTTGGCACAACAAAAAGGCAAAGGCACTAATTCTGAAGGAAAACCATATATGAAAAGTACAAACAATCTAGATAACCCTTTAAACTCAAACCTAGTGAAACACATTGATGGAGGAATATTTATCTGTTGCATATCCTTGTAATCTAGACAAAATAGTATGAATTTTAAGAGCATTTCTATGTGTGCCTAAAGTATAATTTAGTTTAGTTTTTATATTCCTGTATGATATGAGTATGGCATGTACCTTAAAAATCCTTAATGTATATTATTGAGTATAGCTATACCAATGTGCTCTACCAACCCCTTATTTGCTCTCCTTATTGTACATTATTGAGTATAGCTATACTTAGGTGCTCTGGTATCCACTTATTTATTGAGTATAATTTAGGCAGCCGATCCGTTTGTAATGTTCCAAACAGAATCCATCGTGCTGGGCCCAGAATCTCTGTATGTCCCAATAAGAGTACATACAAACAGGTTGACGTGTCGGGATTCAATTGCTCGCCAGAAAATATCCTTACAAGCTTCTAACAGCGGATGAGGATTTCTGATCCTGATCGATTACGAACGCCCGGAGAGACTTAATAACGGATAACTGCCTTTTTTTTAGTTGCTACTTATGGGCACTTCTTGAAATCCGCCACGGGAAGATCACCAGGATATCCTCGCCGCTTTTTTGCAGCGTTCGCTCTCCTTGGCCCGGATCTCTCCTCTCTTCTTTCTTCTCTGCGCCTCTCTTTCTCTCTCTTAGCTCTCTTCCCGTCTCCTCCACCAGCCTCCCGGAGAAAACCCTAGATTTTCTCCCGTCGAGCCGTGGAGATGGAAGGTCGCGCGCTTGATCCGCTACCCGAAACACTTCTTCCCGGATTCCAGAGGAATTTCCAAGAACTGTGCTCGAAGAGCTCCCCCGATCGTCAGCGCAGGGTTGGCGCCGACGCCGTCTCTCGCCGACGCCGCGGAGACCGAAGTATTGTTTTGGAGACGTTCGCCATGAAGCGGACCCAAACGGTAACTACTCTCTTGCTCGATTTGTCTCTCTTTCCGGATCCAAATTTGTTGGAGAGATGATGGATTTCGATCCGTCACTGCTCTTGGCGAATCTGGGGGCGGTCGAGGCCTTCCGATTCGTGCGGCTTTAGGTGGCAGTCCAGTGGTAGGGGTGCTGCATTGAATTTTTTTTTGGGATTTTAAGGTTTCGTTTTGAAGAACGGAGGAGGTTCTCCGATGCCCAGTATTAGAAGAACAAACACCAAATACAAAAATATTTGTGAGAGAAAATTATATTGGAGAGAAATAAAAGACTTCTATTAAATAACAAAAGTATTAAGGGACTCACAAATTCAGAAGCCAAAGAACTGTAATGTTCTCCTCAAGAACTCAACGCCACTATCACGGAACGCTTAAGATACTCATAACGCCGAGCCCTCCACAATCCTCTGTACTAACAGGATTCTATAAAATCTACCATGCGAGGGATTTTCTATCCTTAACTTCAAGACGTTACTCTGACCGGATGCGGGAGTTATGCCCTCCGGGTTGGCGCACGTGCTCAAGGCATACGGGACATGCAAGACGTGCGCATATGGTTAGGAGTCTTGTGGGATGTGCGCGTATTGTTAGGAGTTGAGGGGTTGAGTTATCAGTTCTTTTTCCAGTTGTCATTTGTCAGTTTCTAATTGTCTTTTAATTATGGCCAAGGTGAGTTGGTGCAATGTTGGATGTGAGGCTATAAAGCCATATCCCTGTTACTTATGAAGGCAGAGAATATTTCTTTTTAACTATCCTCTTCTCTTCTTCTTCCCAACCCACGTTCTTTCCATCACTCTCTCTTCTTTCTCATAAGAAGTCTTGGTGGGATCTCAGATCCTATCAACTTAGTATCAGAGCCTAGCATGGCCACCACCCGTTCCACCTCTAATGAAGACCGATTGTCGAAGCTTGAAGTCGACATGCATACCATGCACATGACGTTTCTCAAGCATGCCGATCAGTTCGAGTCCATTGATTCACACCTCGACACGATCGCCACCAACATGTCGTTGCTCATGCAAGAGAAGACTGCTGATTCGGTCACCAGGACTCCGGATCGCAATCCTCGCCAACCCTGCCTGGCCGCGCTGGAGAATGGAAGCATACAGCCCCGTTATACCAGAGTTGATTTTCCTCGTCTCTCGGGTGAGGAGCCGACAGGGTGGATTTACAAGGCGGAGTAATTTTTTCGTTACCAAGGAACCTCGGAGGAAGAAGGTCCTTTTGGCCTCCTTCCACTTGCAAGACGAAGCTCTACAATGGTTCCAGTGGTACTCCTCTTCTCGTCCTCGAGTCACTTGGCAGGAATTCACTCGGGATCTATGTGTTCGTTTTGGACCGTCCGAGTATGAAATTTTGATGAAGCATTAGCCAAGCTTCAGCAAACCGGGACAGTTCGTGAATACCAGAACCAGTTTGAACGCCTAGCTTCCAGAGTTCATAACTGGCCGGAAGAAGCTCTTCTTGGTAGTTTCATTGGCGGTTTACGGGATGACATTCGGATGGAGGTGAAGCTTTTTAGGCCAACCACAATGGCGCACGCCGTGGGTCTCGCGTGCCTGTATGAAGAGAAGATGCTTCGGGTTAGGAGGAATTCACCTCGAATGGGTCTCCTTCCTACCCCTCCTCATAGGCCTTTGGTGCCTACACCTGTGGCCCGATATGCCAACCCCGTTGTACCTATTCGACCAACCCTAGCGCCGGGGCCTCCTCGACCACCTACGGGCGTGGGCTTTAAAAGGCTGACGTGGGAACAGATGCAGGCACGACGGGAGAAGAACCTATGCTACAACTGTGATGAGCGATTCGTTCCGGGCCATGTTTGTAAGACACAACAATTGTTTTTATTAGAGGTGCCTGTGGATGTAGAAGGGGAATCAGCAGTCAAGGAAGAGGCATCGGAAGAGGAACATGACTCGCTCAAGTCTCCAGAGATATCGATACATGCGCTGTCCGGATTTTCTTCTCCACAGACCATGCATATCTTCGGGACAGTGGACAGTCGACAAGTTTCCATTTTGATTGACAACGGCAACACTCACAATTTTGTGAGTGATCGTTTAGCGAAGAAGCTCAGTTGTGTTACATCACCTGCACCACCCTTCCTGGTGATGGTGGCTGATGGCAACCGGCTATCATGTAAAGAGATATGTCGAGCAATGAAAGTACAGATATAGGGGTATCAGTTTCAAGTTGACATGTACCCATTGGGGCTTCAAGGTTCAGATATTGTCCTGGGCATTCAGTGGTTAAGCAGTTTGGGACCCGTGTTATGCGACTAGGATAAGCTCACCATGAAGTTCATGGTGGATGGAGCTCGATATTACCTGGAGGGCGATTCAAAGACACTAGTACTGTCCGGCACCTTGCACTCCATTCAGCATCTACTACATCAGGGGGCGAGTGCGTACATTATGATGGCGGCTCAATCGGAGCATGAGCACCCAAGTACAGGTGAGCATGCACCACCTCTTGATCCATTGCTCAAGGAATTTAGTAGGATTTTCGAGGAGCCACGGGGGTTGCCTCCCTTGCGCTCCCATGATCACAGGATTGAGATTGTGCCTAGGGCCGGTCCGTCCAATGTGAGACCTCACCGGTATCCACAAGTTCAGAAGACAGAAATCGTGCGCATAGTGCGTGAGATGTTGGACACTGGCATTATCAAGCCCAGTACGAGCCCTTACTCTTCTCCAGTTCTGTTGGTGAAAAAGAAAGACAGATCGTGGAGATTTTGTGTGGATTATCGAGCCTTGAACAACATCACCATCAAGGATCAGTATCCCATACTTGTTATTGATAAGTTGTTGGATGAGTTACATGGTGCCATCTACTTCACCAAATTGGATTTAAGATCCGGTTACCACCAGATCCGGGTCAAAGCTGAGGACGTGCCAAAGACAGCTTCTCGCACTCATGATGGGCACTATGAGTTCTTGATGATGCCTTTCGGCCTCACCAACGCCCCTACTACCTTTCAGGCCCTGATGAATGATATTTTCAGGTCTGCTCTACTCCGATTCGTCCTCGTTTTCTTTGATGATATTTTGATTTACAGCAGGACTTGGGAAGAACACATGCACCATCTCCGATTTGTTCCTTCAGACCTTGCTAGAGCACCGTATCTTTGCGAACTGGAATAAGTGCACCTTCAGCAAGCAGGAGATCGACTATTTGGGACACATCATCTCGTTCCATGGGGTTGCAGTCGATCCAAAAAAGATCAAGAGTATGGTAGATTGGCCATGCCCATAGCATGTACGAGCGCTCCGGAGATTTCTTGGGTTGACTGGCTACTACCGCAAGTTATAAAGAACTATGGAAAGATTGCAGAGCCCTTGACAAAACTCCTCCGGAAGAATGGGTTTCAGTGGACAAAGGAAGCTGATCGAGCATTCATGGAACTCAAGGCCGCTATGACGACAACACCAGTATTGGCCTTACCGGACTTCAACAAGACTTTTGTGGTAGAGGCCGATGCATCGGGATGCGGGATAGGGGCAGTTTTGATGTGGGATAGGGGCAGTTTTGATGCAGGACGAATGCCCACTTGCATTTAGTAAGGCCTTGTCGGAGCGCGCTCGGGGGCGATCTACATATGAGAAAGAACTTATGGCAGTCGTGCTGGCTGTCAACAAGTGGAGGAGTTATTTGCTTGGGCAACGATTCGAAGTGTGTATTGATCATCGAAGTCTGAAGCATCTTCTCGAACAACGCCTCACCACCTTAGATCAACAGAGGTGGGTGGTCAAGCTGTTGGGCTATGACTTTGAGATCGTGTACAGATTGGGACAAGAAAACAGCACCGCGGATGCGCTCTCTCGGCAGTATGAGGAGTCTACATTATCCACCATCACTTACCCACGTCCAGAATGGCTGACGGAGTTGTGCTTGGAGGCGAGATCCAGCCTAGAACTAAAAGAGATCCGAGACAAAGTACAGGCAGGTGACTCAAGGGTCCGACACTTCTCTGTCATCGAGAATGATCTGTGGTATAAATGGAGATTAGTGTTGCCTACTGACCACCAACTTAAGAAGCGCCTACTACATGAGTATCATGATGCCCCAATGGGCGGTCATTCTGGAGTTTTGCACACCTACAAAAGATTGGCCGATAGTTTCTTTTGGAGGGGTATGCAGCGGGATGTGAAAGAGTATGTATTGGCTTGTGACACATGCCAGCACAGCAAGTATGAGGCCATGTCACCAGCCAGATTGCTTCAGCCATTGCCTATTCCAGATCAGATTTGGGAGGATGTTTCCATGGATTTCATTGAGGGTCTTCCGACATCATCTGGCTACTCTGTTATTTTGGTGGTTGTGGATCGCCTCTCCAAGTATGGGCATTTCATTCCTCTGAAGCATCCTCATTCGGCTAAAATAGTGGCCGATGTCTTTGCAAGAGAGGTTGTACGCCTTCACGGTATGCCCCGTTCCATTGTTTCTGATCGGGATCCTGTGTTCATTAGTTTGTTTTGGCAGGAGTACTTCCATTTACAAGGTACAAAATTGAAGATGAGTACTGCCTATCACCCTCAGACGGGCAGACAAACGGAAGTGCTCAACCGATGCTTAGAGATTTATTTGAGATGCTTTGCTGGTCTTAAGTAAAAGCTATGGGTTCAGTGGCTTCCGTGGGCAGAATTTTGGTATAACACATCATGTCAGTCATTGACTAGGATGATCCCTTTTGAGGCAGTTTATGGCCGACCACCTCCTACTGTGCATTGCTATGAAACGGGTTCTACAAGTGTCGCTCTGGTCGACCAAGTGTTGCGTACTCGTGATGAGGTTCTTCGCCTGTTGAAGGATAATCTTGACATTGCTCAAAATAGAATGAAGGTGCAACAGGACAAACATCACAGAGAACTGGACTTTGCAATCGGGGATTGGGTCTACCTCAAGCTTCAGCCTTATCGGCAGTCCTCCCTAAAGATGGGCGGCAACAAGAAATTAGCACTCCATTTTTATGGTCCCTTCAGGGTGATTGAAAAGATTAGGGCTGTTGCTTACAGGCTTGACTTACCAGTAGATGCCAGGGTACATCCTGTTTTTCACGTTTCATAGTTGAAGAAACAGATAGGAGAAATCGGGCGAGCTCTTCCTCAACTGCCGACATTCACTGAAGAAGGAGAATTAGTTGTTGAGCCCTTCAAGATTACTGACTTCCGCTGGACTAAAACAGGGAATCATGCGGTGCAGGAGGCGCTAGTTCATTGGACTGGGTTACCAGCAGAAGACGCTTCATGGGAGTCATATGACAAGTTAAAGCTGCAGTTTGCTCATATGAACCTTGAGGACAAGGTTCGTTTTGAAGGAGCAGGGAGTGACAGGATGCGGGAGTTATGCCCTCCGGGTTGGCGCACGTACTCAAGGTGTACGAGACATGCAAGACGTGCGCGTATGGTTAGGAGTCGAGTGGGTTGAGTGGCATGCAAGACGTGCGCGTATTGTTAGGAGTTGAGGGGTTGAGTTATCAGTTATTTTTCCAGTTGTCATTTGTCAGTTCCTAGTTGTCTTTTAATTATGGCCAAGGTGAGTTGGCAATGTAGGACGTGAGGCTATAAAGCCATATCCCTGTTACTTATGAAGGCAGAGAATATTTCCTTCTAACTATCCTCTTCTCTTCTTCTTCCCAACCCACGTTCTTTCCATCACTCTCTCTTCTTTCTCATAAGAAGTCTTGGGGGGATCTCAGATCCTATCATACTCATTCTCTACAAGACCTAAGCTTCATACATCCACTTTATACACTCCCACCGATCCTATTACTCTGACACGCCACTCCCAATTAAGTACTAGAACTCATGTTAGAATAGGACTTAAGTCCTTGTCAAACTCTCCTGCTAACAATTCTTGTGTCTAAGAGAAAGAGATCTGCTAGGAGAGCGCCTTTGTTGAGAATAACATACCTAGCTAGTCCTACTTTATCTAGCACTCCATGATGTTCAAAACCGAAGTCACTTATATTCTGGCACAAAAAATATATCCTAGCAAAACTAGGACTCGCAATGAACTGCCAACCCTCCCCCTTGTCCGATGTGCACACTGAAATTGACGATGACTTCACTAGGTTTTGGGCATGGCAGGTCGAAGGGGAGATAGCAGTGAGATTGGATCCGGAGGAGGGAGACGGATCGAGATGGTGGCTGGTGGTGGGGTGTAATCTGGAAGGGAAGCGGGTTTTGCACTGGGGAGTCACCTATTGTGATGAACTGGGAAGGTAAGCCACAACCCTTTTTATCTTTATAGTTGAATCTTTCTTTGAAAAGAAAAACAAAAAGAAAAGGAAAAGAAGGAAAGTAAGATCTTTTTATTTATATACCAGGGAAAAAAAGAAAGAAAAATAGATCTATATTTAATATCAAACTAGTGATAAATGCCCCCTTGCATCTATTTTGATTTATGTATTTCTATTTTTGTGCAAGTTCGACTTGCATAGTCTGAGTTAAAAATTGCAGTCTCTTGGCTCTAATCTGCATGCCATGTGGCATAACGGGATATGTGCAGTTTACGGGAATTCATGCGGTGTATGGGGGTTGATTGAATGCTGAGTTGCCAAGCCAGCAAGGCAACCTTTTGTGCACTAACTGGTGCCCCAAAGCATTTTCTGTTCACAGATGGCTTTTCAAGACTTGTATGATCTATTGGATCCTCAAAGATGATTCATACTAATGCAAATCCTTTTTCATGAAGTAAACATTTAATTCACCTGGTACTTTTACCTTTTCCTTTGGATGTATTGCTTGAAACTTGCCGATTGCTTGGAATTAGTTCCTAAATGTCGATCCATGGAAAGTGTTTAGTCTAATCTGTATGAGATTTACTCTGTTTTGATTGTTACAAGTCTACTTGCAAAGTTTCTTAATGCCTGTTTGTTTCTTTTTAATATTTGAGTTGTCAAATTTCTAAATATAGCTATCCTTTGAAAAACTACAATACTTAAGCGTGAGTAAAACCATCAAGTTGTAATTTTTTGTTTACTAAAATCTAGCACATGCTCTGCACATAAAGGGTGAACAGAGGAATGAAAGGGCAAAAAGCCGATAACATTATGAAAGATATTTTTGTAATTTTCTTAAAAGTGGAGTTGAGCACTCAGGTTGGAGTTGAACCATGGACATTGTTTATAATATTAGTTTATTTCATACTTCTATTAGATGCTCTATTGTTCATCATAAAGATTTTCCAAGCATCTATCTATTTTATTGATTTGTTGGGTGGTATATTAGCGAATTATCATGAAATGACTGCCTAAATGGTTGCTTTTGGATGCAGGGGCTGGGAACCTTTAGAAAATGCCTACTAAATGTCTGCACGGTAAGATATTGACTATTGTCAAATCGTAGGATTTTTTGCAAATTCCCATCTACTTTATCCTGTAGAATCATTGAGTTTGGCTGTATTGACTGCTCTAATGTTTTTGTCATATCATATTCCATTTGCAAAGTAATTTTGTGGTTTCCATAAATTTTTGGATTTTGGGATCAGCAGCCTTCCTCATTTTTTTTTTTAATTTATCCACTTTTTGTTTAGGTCTGCAAACATATCAGATATCAGTTTGTCCATACCTGTATCCATTTTTATTTGGTGAACATGGATACAGATATGTAAATTAGTTGGACACTAGACTCCATATCCATATTTGTTTTAGTCTTATGTGGATACATAGCGGACATTGGCAATACAGGTCTAGATGTGGATATAAATCAGATAATTAAACTTTATGAGCTTCAAGATCAAAAATGTTAAATTGAATTAAAGACATCAATGTTATCATTTATTTTCTTTTGAAATTTTAGAGAGTTATATCAGACTAAATAGTACAGCAAATGGAATTAGATATTTGCATAGGGATTGGACAGTTGTGTATCCATTTCCATATCCACTTTTCTTTGATGGATATGAATATGTTTACCAATATTAGTCAGAACTAGAAGGATATCATCCGATCCATTTTCATCCCTATTTCTATCACATCATATAAATTCAAGGTTTGCATGGGATATTATACTGGTTTGGTATTTGGGCATCCATGTAGCCTGTTTAGGATCTGGATTCTTAATAGTTGTATAGAAAGATTAATATGATATTAGGGACTAAAAATATTAAAACAATACAAGAAGCTCTATATCTAGCGGGATACATTTGTTAGAAATTCATGATTTAGGGGCCAGAATTCATAAGACATATTTTGTAGTGACATAGGAATAGCATGTGCTTGATCTAAAAAGAGAATTTCCTTCATACCTTTTTTTCTTGAATCCTCAAATAGCAGTTCATTGCTAATGATTGACATGCTACCCTTTTTCTCCATGGGAATGTCCTGGTTTTGTATAATTGTTGTTCACTTTCTCCATGTGATTAACATTCAGTTTTCCTCAACATCTTGTTTTTTTGGCTTTTTTTTGTTAGAAGCATATGTCAATGGAGAGAAGCTCCTTTATAGTTGTGAAGTTGCTTGGTGACGATGATTTTTAATTCTTTCTGTTTTCAGAGACTTTTGACCACATATCTTGCTTGCTTCTGAAAGCTTTACGATCTAGTTCTCAACCCAAGGAATTGCCCAAAGTTACTTAGCGGCAGAATAAGCACATTCGTGGATTTATGAAGAATATTCTTTGTGATGCTGGTATACATACCTGGTGATGTTGTTGTTCACTGGGGAGTCTGTAAGGATAATGGCAGAAAACGGGAAATCCCATCTGCCCCTTATCCTCCAGGAACCAAAATTTTTCAGCAGAAGACCCTTTCAAACTTTGTTACAGGTGCACTAGAGAGGGACTGCATTTTATATGTTTTAAGTTGCTGTCAAAATTATTTATTTCAAAGGATGCATTTCTTGCTAAAGATGTAAGGTTGCTCTACTATTTGTACCAGAATTCTTCTAAAGAAGAAAAATTGCAAGTGTTACAGGATCTGATATCAAGAAATGAATGCAAAATGAAAGTTGTAAGCTACATCATGTTGATGCTAAATTTGGAAACTTCAAGAAACTATAATTGGAAAAAAAAGAAATTATTTGGAAAGCTGTGCAGTGTAATATAGCATGAATTCATAAAGAACTTTGAAATGACATGGTGCATCTTGGTTGTCATTTCTGTTTGTGACATTTTTTCCTTATTTATCATTGAAAGAAGAATGCATAAGATATAAAGACCAATATTTTGTTTATTGTTTTGCTTCATATGATTATGATTATGAGATGGAATAGGAAAATTTGGCAAATTAGGATCAATAAAGCCGCACTGAAATAGTTGGGAGAAGGTTGAATATGATTATGATTAAGAGATAGAAAACAGTATCCATTTTGGAGGACTGGCCCTTTTGTAAGATTTAGACCAAGGAGGATATGTAACTCTTGTTGGGTATGATTTCCATACATGTTGTAGTAGTATAATCAAGATGCTCACAGGCAGAGAATCATTGATTGGATAAATGCTACAAGTGGAACTGCTGGTGCCTTTGATGTCACTACTAAAGGAATCCTTCACACTGTAAGATCTGTTGACTCTCTTTTCCTTATCTTTTTAACATCCCACTTTTCTCTTTTGAAGTCACAGCAGATTTTACTCGTTAGAGAACTATAACATGCTTATCTATTGAAGCTCATCTCAGCTCTGAGGCTGGCGGATTATGTGATCCTAATGCTGAAAACCATTTCATATGGTCTAGATCTTTTGCTATTATTTTGGTACTTATACTGCTCTGACTTAAATAAGGAACACTTAGAAGTTATATAAATAAACATTTCTATATTATCAATTAAAGAACATAGAGATAATTTTTAAAATTTAGTTGCTAGTTCTGCTGTCATTTATTCTTGCTGGGGAGCACTAACTTAATGATGCGACTGACATGGATTTACACATTAGTCAATCATCATATGAGCAAGATCATTATGTTGACCAGTCCATCAACTTATATGATATTGAGCCTTAAAGCTTTTAATGGGTATTAATGCCTAAAATATCTATAGTTATACTTTCAATCTAACATCTGTTTGTCTACTGTGCCCTATTGGTAAATGTGGAGCATCATTTTCTGAGAACTTGTGCTTTAACTTTCAAATTTATGCAATGTCCTTGCTTGAATGGTGCTTTAAAATGCAATAAAACTTCATAAGAGTGGTGGGCAGTATGACCAGGATAGTCAAGTTGCTATATGAAGTGTCTCAGTCAAATTTTGACTTATATTAAAACTGTTCACAGGGTTACATTGAGTTTTGTATTGCAATATTGCATTTAGCTGTAAATTGCGATATCCTTATGACTGCACACATCCAAACACAGATGCACAAAATGGTGATGATGATGATGATGACAAGATTAGTGCATGCTCTTTAACTTTGTATTTCTGGATTTCAGCATGACTGATTCATGGAAAGTTGGAAACTTCCGGTTATCCTAGAAGTCTTTGTGATGTCTTGGCCACAAATGGGGGAATGCCTAGGATCTCTGAGAGTTCAGAAATTTCCTGTGGAAACGGAGTTTCTTAGTGAACCACAAGATGCTTTCTTCATTTTTTGTATGGAGAATGCATCTTATGCTATTTGAGAACTTATCTTGGTGTTCATCTCATGCTTCTTGTTCTTCTATCAATTTTCCACACCCATTTCCCATAGTGGCAACTACCAATACATCTGAGTTCAAGTTAAGCTTATAATCATTAATTGCTTCATAAAAATGTCATTCGGTCAATTATAACTTAACGGGCTATTTTGTTCTTCTAGGACTTGGAAATGTGCGAGTATTGGCGATTATCTGATCAAAAGGGGAAGCCACTTGGGGTTGTAGGTTGGTGGCCATCTCATGCAGTTACATTTATAGAGAATCATGATACTGTCTCTACTATGGTATGAAATGCCTAAAGTTATCTTGCCTCTTGAGATATTTCATAGTTTCATTTTTCTACATGTTGGAAAACAACATAGTCTAAAGTGAAAGTTTCCTAATTTATCCATTTTAACTTGATTCTTTTTAATATTAGTAAATTCTCAAAATAGTTACAAAAGTGTATCTAGAGTTCTTTCTCTTGATTTGACACTGTTAAGCAAGGAAGATGCATATCTTAAAACTCCTAATGAATACATGAACAATTCATGGACTAATTTTAGTTTTTCTTGGTCACCGTCCCTTTTCTTTATGTTGAATGTACCTTTTTGGTATCCATTCTCTATTTACTTACCGACCTATGTTAAGCTTGTTAGCTTAAATTTTTATTGCCATTTTTGACCTAGTCTCCATTCCTGGTTTCAGCATTATGCCTTTCTTTTTCTTTTTCTGTTCTACTCTTTAACAATATTGTCTTTGCTTATCCCTAATTGTTTGCACTGGTTGGAATAGAAAGAATTTTGTTCTTATGTACACATCTTTAATTGAGTTGCGACCATTTGATATTATTTGTTTCTTCTTTAGATACATAAAATGCACTGATTAAATTACAAAACCAGCTTTCAATTTTTCCATGGTGCATTGATCATTTCAGCACTGTTTACAAATATCATAAACTTAACCATCATGGTTTCAGTCTACACTGGTTAAAAGTCAGATTCCTATCCACTGTCTGCTATTGAGGATTACCAAATCCAAACCTGCCAGTAGATTGATCCACATGACTTGACTCGAATCTACACACTAGAGAGTATAGACAATGTCATAGATGAAACAGGCTGGCACAATATCAGCCCAGCCCAGCACTGTGATAGTCAATATGGACTCATAGTAAGTGGAGGTAAAAGCCCAAAACTTAGTATAAAGGACCATCCTACATCAAACATCACCCAGTCCAACCAGCAGAAAACTTGAACAATACAATTATACAAATTGAATGAATATTTAAGAAATATAACCTACGTTTCCTACTTCGAGCTCCATTCTTGCCTTTCTTTCATAACTATTTGGTTCACCACTAGAGCTACTGTTATTGTCTAGGAAGGCTAAACCAACCCAAGCTGGACGAACCGAACCGGTCAAAAATCAGAATGGTTTAGGCGGTTGGGTTGGTTCAGCCCCTTTAAAGGCTCAGGCCCTAAATGCCCCCATTCCACTATGATCAAGGCTTCGAAGCTCTGTTGCTCACCCGATCACTCATCCTGCTTGCTTGGTCGCTTGTCAGGCTCCTCTTTGACACCGATCTTGACTGATGCCCAGGTAAGCCCCTCCGCCTCTCTCCCTCCCTCACAGTATGGTATGGATTTATATTGTGCCAAACCCATCGCCGGCAGGTATGATCTCCGGTAATGGTTTGGTGAACCTTGATTACTGTTGTTGACCCACCCATAAAAGGTCATATTTCTAGTTTTCTTATAGATGCTCTTCCAAATTATCTTTGTTTAAAATGTCATGCGAAGAAACAGATCAACCACTAAGGTCACTTCCTCAAGCATTATTTTTTTCGTATCAACTTTCAAATTGCATTTCTTTGAAAATAAAGGGCATTTTAGGAAAAATTCACATGCCAGAACCAACAGTACATTTGGAGTTCAGTATTTGTAGTTCTTTGTGAACAATGAATCGATTGCTATCTTATGGATACAATACTTGGAATGAAGGAAAAACATTGCCATTGAATGTCTAGCTGTTTGCTTATGAAAAAACCATTAGGTTATGTTAAATATTTAAGCCTTGTATATCTGTAAAGATGTTTATTGAGAATTTACATCCCTTAACACAATGTCAGAAACAAGTTAGATTATTTAAATATCTAAATCTGACTTTCCTTGTCTCATAATAATGGAATTCTTTTCATGTTGTACCTTGTTTTTTCAACAGGGTCATTGGAGATTCCCATCTGGTAAGGAGATGCAAGGGTATGCCTACATCCTGACACATCCTGGCCCACCTGCAGTTTTTCATGACCACATATTTTCTCACCATCAGCAAGAAATTTCTAGATTAATCTCACTCAGACATCAGAAGAAGATTCACTCCAAGAGTATGGAGTGGATGCCGTACATCAAAATAAAGACACCTTTATTTATTTTTAGATGTTTGAAACTTGTAAAGAATGATCCCTTATTATACATGGATAGGATATATAAAAATAACTTTTTGAGACCACACATTCTGTGCTAAGTTTTCATGGATGCTTTGATTGGTCTGTTTCCCTCATGTAGAGCAATATTTATCATGATCAAAACATTATCCAAAAAAGAAAAATAGAATAAAAGAAAACAGAAAAGTTATTTCCCTCGTGGTGTTTAAAGTTTTGATCTTCAGCGAGAGAAGTTTGATTATGATTGAGTGCATGATTAGTTATTTAGAATGGCTTTCACTTCTGACCGACAGTGAATCCTGTATGAAATGTCCAAATGAGCACCTCGTTTCTTTGCTTTTCATGTGCAATGCCTGCCTAAATAGTGCCATTTTAGCCTTCCACGTTCTGAATTTCACAACTAATTGCATGTTTCAGATCAAGATAACAAAGGCAGAGAGGGATGTCTATGCAGCTGAGATTGGTGAGAAGATTGCAGTCAAGATTGGGCCAGGATATTATGAGCCATCAAGCAGTCCTAAGAAATGGAGTTTGGCTGGTGAAGGAAGGAGGCAACTTGAATTGTATGTAGCATCAACTCTAACCAAATTATTAGTTTATTATGATTGACGTGTAAAGTTTATATCAATCTTCATCATATCTAGAGAACTTATTCTTTAAAAGTTGTATTCCAGTACTTTATAAAACACCCCTTACCCGTGGGTGAAATGAGAATAATTGATAAGTAATTTTCACACACTTTGATCTTAGTGCAGAGCAAAATAATTGTAGTAGTTGCTGTATTTTAGGACTTTACAAGTTATACTGTGGAAAGTCAACTGCAGAAGGCTGGTGGATGTGCTCATCTTCCACTTGACCTCAGTTTTCCGGATACATAAAAGCCAACGGAGAAGGCTGCAGCACCTACAGCGATGGCCTTTTTGTTCTTGCTGATTGTCTCCAGTAATCCATCTATCAATCCGTAATCCAGCCACCCTTCCACATTCTCTGCAATTCTTAATTTCCAAGCCCCCGCTTTCTTTTTACATTCTTCGAGTCTGTCAGCCCCGACCAGGCTGCTGCTTGGCTTCTCGGGTGGGGCTTCCACTTGCTTTTTTTCGCATGAAGCAGCCCTTTGAGGTTCCTGCTTTTCTGACACCACCTTCTTTGGCATGAATAAACAGAGATGTGCTTCTTCAAATTTCCCTCGGATCTTATCAACATGTGAATCTTTAGGAACGGCAAAAACCTGCTCCAAACGCATATATTTGCCATCACCGAGTGGCCTCCCGCCCCTTATTGTTAGCTTCCCACAGCAGTCAACCTGGACCTTGATTTCATCCTTTTGGAAACCTTTATTTTAGGAAGAAAAGGGGGAAAAAAAGAAAAGAAGAGAGAGAGAGAGAGAGAGAGAGAGAGATTAGATTTGGAATGACCAATATGCCTTTCATGTGATTAGATGACATGAGACGGTACGTTAATGTTTTATTGAGTCGAGAAATCTAAATAATATATTTTAATTAATTTTTTTTAGATGAGGTTTCTAAATTGCCATAAATAGTATTGGAGTAGAGCCGGTCATAGTTTACGTGGACTAGAAGATACTGCAATATAGGTCTATTTGAGTTAATCATGACCTGGGAAACTGTACCCGACCAGGGATGGACGTAAACTCGTAAGCTACCGAGGGTAGGGATAATCGTCCAGGTCTTATTGTTAAACAAAAAAGCCGCCCCGCCACAGCTTATGATTGAATTTGAATAAATTTGAACATTAGTTTAAATAGAATGTCAAGAATTTATGCATGCATGTATTTAGCCCCTCGATAGCTAGATATTTATGAGACTAAAGAATCCATTCTTCTGGTAGTCTTTTTAGGTGGGGATATGGATTGTCACAAAGAAACCATTAAGAATTTAAAATATCAGGATCTCCTGATTTCTTGTCACCACTCACCCCTCCAATGATTCTCCCACTAGAATAAGGTTAAAAAACAAGGAAAAAAAACGATCCGACGCTCGTTAAGGATTGACGTGACCGATGCCTGCATGGCATCAAAAAAATCAAGGATTTTTTTTTTGCTTCTCTTTGTTTGGAGCTGAGTGCAATGCATTGTTGAAATATTAAAAAAAATCATAGTGGTAGTCGTAATGAAATGAACTGGGGCTTGTCCTGATGGTGCTAATAACCAGTAACCAAAACTTTTGGCGGTGCATCTCAGTATGGGATCCATATAATTGGAGTGTGGGGTAAGCAACCAAAACCCAGTGATGGTTATATGCTCATACCTGGGAGGCAAACGCGTAGTATATGTTTATCGGGATCCTGCGTCCATTGAGTGGCTGGCTGAAAAAAAGTGCAGCTCTGCGTGCAAGCCATTTGGAGTCGAGAGCAAACTAGCGTTGATGTTGGTTTGCATGCGAGTGGCATCTCTCTCTCTCTCTCTCTCTCTCTCTATATATATATAAATATAAATATAAATATAAATATACAATCCTTGTCCCGAGGTTGCGCCCGCGACTGCTTATTCCAAACTTTTCTTCATCGGCGCTCATGCTAGTCGCAGATGAAAAGCAATTCTTCGCATCTTCCAAGCTTGCAAAAGAGAATTCCAAACTTTGTCCGATTCTCGGATAAGGGAAACCTTGACTTGGGATAAATGGGAAGAATTAAATTCCCCAAGCTAGGCCAGAGGGCTGCTGGTATTTTATGGATGGGCTCGGCTCACCAAATCAATTTTTTTGCTTAACATGAGTGGGGCCATCACAGGCTCTCAGGACCATCGGCAAAGCCATATACGCATGGCAACTGACTTGGAGTGTTGTTTACAGTAAAATAACATACCAAAATGTCTGTACATACATAATGGTTTAAGTTATTACCAAAGTATATGCCGGCTACAAGGTTTGGAAATCTGCAATTCCCTCGGGAAAGCAGATCCTTCTTCTTCAGCTTAATCAAGACTTTCAACTGCCAGAATTCGTCATGCACGTCCACCGCAAAAGGAGGAAAAAGCTGAACCAGCAGCCAATCTATCAATCACCCACCTCCACAACGGTGCCTGCCATTAACAACAAATCCCGTTGAAGCACCATCAAATGAAAAGGCAAACATCATCATTTACAACTAGAGAACAGCATCATTCACGGCTAGAACAAACGAAGTAATTTCAAAGAAACAGTCCCCTATTAAATTTTCCTCCATTATCTCCCAAGTCTATGTATCGAACACTAAACATGCATAAAGCCACTCTTTTAGTATAATTTTATTTTTCTCGAGTTAAAAAAAGACAATGTTCAAATGGTTAAAAAAAAAAAAACAATGTTTAGAAAGGATTAAAGAAGAAAAGTCGTGTTTACTAACAAATTATCTCTCAAAAAATACTTGGCCTTCATATAATGTAAGAAAGAACATTTAAAGTACATCATGCATCTCTAGTCATCACAGCCTCGGAATCTTCTGTATGAGTAATCTACAACAGGAACTCGCCAGAGACATGGATTATCGAGCAAGAAGACCAGAAATAAACCATTTTTTTCTCTTAAAGAAATATTTTATTATGCATCCAAATGAGAGACTCGCGAGTCTTCATAAAAAATTTTAGCAACGACAGAAAGTCACGAGTCACCTGCTCAGTTGGCGGAGCCCATGTTCATCTCTTGATAGCAAGCATCAGGTACTTCTTTACGTTCAAACAACTTTGTGAACTGAGAAAAATGGAAAACAATATAAACAGAATCATGCATTAATCTTAATAAATATATATATAAATAGGGAAAAAAGTGGGAGCATGCAGTGTATGCAGTTTGCCACATGCGTACATACATAAACGCCAGAGAGAGAGAGAGAGAGAGAGAGACCTGGGATGCCTTCAGATCTAGTTCATCCCATTCCAAAGATGAGTTAGTTCCTTCAACGATCCCAGCACCAGCATAGACCAATGTGCCAACACCCTGCAATACACATAGGTAAAGCAGGTTGAGCATAAAAAATTACTAGCCAATAAATGCAAAGAAAAAAAAAACATAAGAATAATATCATAATATGCGGTCAAGTTAATATATCCTATTTCATTTATATCTAGGGCCATAAAGAAAAACACCAATAGATTCGTTTTAAATATACTTCCAATTCTGTTCAACAGCTATAAGATTATAAAGCTGTATTGCATGAAGTCGATGATGAAATAATATGCTGCTATGCTTACATCTGAAGCATTTTAACAGAAAAGATCAATTTGTGGAAGTATTGTGAATAAGATACTTGACCATTTGGACCCCTTTTATTTTAAAGGATAGAACCTCTAGTTTTCAGCTACAATGTGAAATTTTGCAATAGTACTGAAATCAATATATCATTCTTCAACAATATGTTATATAGATGTCCTTCAACAACTTCAGTTAATGCACAAATTTAAGAATAAAGTAGGATGATCTACATGGCCTACGAATCCAAGGAATAACTAAATTGTGTAAGTAATCAATAGCTTTTGTTAAACATCATGCGAACTTTATAAATTGGGCAGACGATAGCAGGCAAGCTAGCTCATACCAAAAAGTTGGGGGGGATTTAGATTACTACTTGCAAAGACCAAAACCAAACTTCTATTTCAAAGTATTGCAAACTGCAACACATTTTTCCTTGTAAAATCCTTTGTCCTGTAAATTTCTTATACCATCTTCCTACAGCACACCTTCAATACCTACAAATTCTGAAATTACATAACTCATTTCTACCTTATGAGATGTTGGATTGGGTGTGGAATGAAAAGAGTAAGGACAAACTAGCAATTCTTCTACATCTACAAGTTACATCCAGTTAATTATACTCTTCGCTAAGATCTTCATAATTCCTTGTTTCCTTTTCTTTTAGCATCATTATCTTCATCTCCTCAAGGTAGTACACATGCACCGTCTGTAAGAACCTATTAGGCTTCCCTCACATGAATTTCTTCGGCTTTCAACAGACATAGTAGATGCTCTAAAGGATGATTTCATGCTGTACAAGTTTGCTTGACTTTTGTTGCTAGTTTGATATCTTGGTTCATGGTTAAAAGGAGGATTTTGAAACTTTCCATCGATTATCTCTTATTAAAAATTACTGCTATTTTATCCTACTTTTTTATACTCTACTATTTTGTTGATATCTTATAAACAAATTACCTATACTTTATAAAGAAACAGTAATTTCCTATTGGGTTAAAAAGACAAATCCTCTGCAGTTTGATGAATTAATAAGGTGTTTCATGCCGATTCCAGAAGGGCATTAGTTCTAAAATACCTAGCTAGAATCAATTTAATGGTTTTTAACTAGGATCTCAAGATCCTATCTATTTTCATGACCAAAACCAACAGATTTCATCTCAACTGTCTCAACAGTGTTATTTGCTTTAGGACTACTTAGCTCAAATATCATATTTAAGATTCAAACCAGAAAATAATCCAAAATATATAATATAAATCTGAAGAGAACTGAATGAAGACAGAACATAGGTAGTGGTGTATTTTGGCCATAAAGTGTTAGGGTATGTTAGGACTGATCAAACCATATGTTAGCAGGCATTACACTCATTAAATTCCAAATCTACATTTCCAGGTTTGAAGCATTTGCAGAAAGAAGCCTTTGTTTATCCTTACCTTTCCCACTAAAGCCGATCTGATCCCAACAGCAAATTCACTTTCTCTTCCTCCAAACCAACCAACAGGTCCAGCATACATACCTCGATCAAACATCTCTAGAAAAAGTAAAAAACTACTCATATTAGTCTCCATCAGAGTTCCTACAGTTGTAGGTGCTCTTGTGCATAATATTATAATAGTAGGCAGCATCAATCATTTAGAATGAAATTAGGCTTTCCATTTTTAAGAGAAAAAAGAAAATCCTGGAGTCTTTTTTTTAGTGGCTTATGATGCAATGGACTTCATCTATCTCAGTGCCTTTTCCGTGACATCACTATTGTGCTCATCACTCCACTTCAAGAGTAATAACTAGACTGACATTTGAATTGGCAGCATTTTGGGCTTATGCAGAGAGGGAAAAGCTCATTAAGATTGACTAGCACCTCATTTGAAACTTCTGTCTTCATATCTACCACTTCATTATGCCCAATCTACAAAGAAATTGGCAGACTACTTCACAAAGATCCACAGTACAGAACGCTCTCAATGCATGTCAATCTGTTGCAACTTTGAGGAGGGTGTTAGAAATGTTGTATGATTTAAAGTATTATGTGTAAACAAACTTCTTAATCATATTTACATATTTTGCTAGAGGATCATAAAACATTGTAATTGCATATTTTGACTTATTGCCTTGTACACTGAATTCTTGCAAAGCTGCAGCATTTCCAAACAGTACTCGAACAAACTAACACCATATTGCTTCTCCAATCTCCAATTTAATGATAGGCTCCATTTTTTTAAGGTTCATGTTATTTCATGTTAGTCATTACTCATCAGTTTTAATTTTGGTGAATGATTAGTCATTAGTTTTATGCGAGTAAAGACTGCTCTAAAGGATCGCTGTCTAGGCTAAGATGGCACCTTTTCTGCCTTTCTTAGGGCCCAAGTCCCCCATATGCGGCTTGGTTGCATAAGGAGTGTCGAGACATCCTATCTAAGCGAAAAACACACCCATAGGCATGGTAAACAGATTAGAATCTGGGCAGGTTAGGCAGTTAAAGGCAGATTCGAGTATTTATAATCAGATCAGGCAGGTCAAAGCCATTAATAGGTGAGCAAGTCATAAGATTTCACATAGTAACTTCTCCCCGCCATTTCCTAAGCACCGACAAGTAACAAGAGAGAGAAAGAGAAGGAAGCAGGGAGAGGTGCTCTTCTCATGGCCGTCATGCAGTTGTGGCTACGCATATGCACATACATATGTACATATATACATACAGCTTCCTCCTTACTCCAATCCCCACCACCTCTCCTATTCCTTCCTTGTGTGAACTACCCCCTGTTGGGAATTGTATCCTAAAAGTCAATCGTCAGCAGCATATTGATGATTGAATTTTGTAAATAAATTGACAAATTAATAAAGTGTTATTTGGCATTATTCATCATTTTATTGAACATCTTCAAATGAACTCTTATATGATGAAGTCCTTAGGACTTATTTTATGATAAAGGAGGATTTATCTTCAAGTCCTTAAACCTGTTCGCGACCAAATGATATACTGTTACTAGGACGACAGCATTATCGAGATTAGGTCGTTGTGAGACATATACGTTGGTTGTCCTCTTAACCAAGGAGTGTGGAGATACTGATATGTCATACAGGTGAAGTGTAGGAGTACATTTCACTGAACATGATAAATTTCGGAACACTCTACTGTCGAGAGATGTTCCGAGTGGATATGGATATAAGTATCCCTCAGACCTGAGATCACCACAGTGATGAGCAAGCAACTCACTGTACTTTGGTACCGGACTACCAGAATTTCTAATTCTGGGACGGAAAGTTACTGGGTGCAGTCAAGTACTTGCGAAATCAGTGAGTGAGTCAAGATAAAAATGACCCTTCCTAAAAACGGGAGATAATGCTTTGTGTTCAATTTAGCAAAACCTTGGCCAGGGTAATCCTTGTGAGGAGTCACAGGATTTCTAAAGTTGAATCACATCATGAATGCACTGATCACAGAGTTGACAAAACTCTAAGGTCATCCTGGCATTAGGAGTCAAAGGGATAAATTATACAGTAACCATAGTCCAGGGTTCCAGAATATTTGCTTCTCATATATTCGGCCTATCCGGACGTCGGGTACCATTGCTAGATGGTCACATCGAGTAGTGCAGGAAGTCGTTCCTGTACTACCGGCTTAGGTTCGAGCTTATGAGGTCACACGCATAGAAGTTTCCTGATTGATCAAGATACCTGATGGATGGTTGAGAATCACTCAGGGATAATTTGGTCAAGTCGATTGGCAAATTATCTTATAAAATAATTAAAATAATTATTGGAGAATTAATTAGTAATTAGATTACTAATAAACTCAATTTGATTGAGTAATTGGACTGAGGATGAGCCAAATTGAATTGGATTCAACTCTGGGCTCAATCAGGATTTTTGACCTAATTGGATTAGGTCTAAATCAAGAGGACTTAGGCTGACCAAATTAAATTAGATTAAATTTGTGCTTAATTAGGGATTGACCTAATTGGATTAGATTCAACCCAAGGTAATTGGACAATCCTAATTGTTAGGATTTAATTAAATTAAATGGGTTTGATCTGAAACTGTTCGGATCTTGAAATCCACATGTCACATATCCATGCATGGCGCCATGAATTGATTTTTAATATGATTAAAAATTAATTTAATTTATTTAATGGCGCCATGGGACATGTGGCACACATCAGGGACCTCCATCATCAGATGGGGCGACATGGAGAGATAAGTTCATGAAAAGAATTGGATAAGATCAAACTCTCTCTCTTCATGGCGCCACGACACATGTATGCATTTCTCTCTCCCATTTGCATTTGAGTTTGAATTTTGAATTCAAACTCCTCCCACCTCCGCATGACCCTCTAACCATCAGATTGTGGGCATGGAAATTCGAAATTGAATGAGGGAGATGGCGACAAGATGAAAGGTGTAGATGTGATCAATCTTCATCAAGCGTTGGCGCATGAAACAAGCATTTGAATTTTGAATTCAAAACCCCATAAAATCCTCCCAAAATATTGGAAGGTTGGCGTGTGAAGAGGAGAGGAGTTAGGAGGGATGGCGACAATAAAAAGACCTCATCTTGCTGGTGGTCGAATGCAAGGAAAAAGAAAGGAAGCCTAGTTCATGCAATCAAAAAATTCAGCCTTTCCTTCTAGCCGATTTCATCTTCCTCTAAATCCATCTAGCCATAGCTGATAGGGGTCCCTGATAAGAGTCTTTAGATGAGATCTAAGTCCTCTTCAATCCTTATAAACCTTTCCTCCAAATTCTTCCAAGAAGGCAGATCAAAGGTTGATAGTGTCAGAAGATCAAATTTCAGCCTCAAGAAATTCTGCGCAAGCTAGCACTTCCGCGGTATTGGATCTCTCCAGGAACTTCGCGTGGATTACTCGTGGAGGCCAGACGATTGTGGGGCTGCGAAGCTCGAGCATTTGGTCCATTATATTCTGATTTTGCAAAGGTATAAATCTGATACCAGTAATTTAAATAAGATCTAATCCCCGAGGGTTAAACCTTTTCAGGGGCTCTTCACAAAGTAATCTTCAAAACCTATTCAATGGGTATTCGAAGATTAGTTGGATCATATACTAGTCAAGTTGAGAACTTAATATTCTCATTTCAGATCTAATATTAATCATGCAAATGTTTTAGCATAATCGTTTAAACGATCCCGGCATATTGATCATGAGTGTTTGTAGTGATGTTTTGAAATCTGATTTCTTATGCATGCTAGAATTAAAATGTTTAATTCAATGTTTTCCGCTGCGATTTTAAATTAAAAGAACTACGTGTGGCTTGATCCCTCTTGTAAAGGGGTACGTAGGCAACCCGAACGGGTGCAGTCATAGAAAAATTTTAAAATTTCAGCATGCAATCACTGTTAGAACCGATCGATCTCTTTCACCCCCTCCCCCCTACTATTGGTTAACTTCCTCCTCTCCCTCATTGGTGGAGCGGGGCGTCCCCCCATCCCCTCCCTTTCTCTCCCTCAAGGAACTTTGGGGTCCTGTATATATGCCCCACAAACTCCATGTTGCCTACAGCTACTTAAAAAGAAGATTGGGGCCAAAAAAAGCACAAAATAAAAGCCTTGGACCATCCAACATTCCACAAATTTAGCATACTTTCTTAGGAAGAGAAAGTGGCCCACAAAATAACTAGCTATTAAGTTAATGGCCCTTATCAGATCATCAAAAGATTGCCTGCCAAAAATTAAAAAATCTATAAAAAAAAGGGACATAATCTCCATGACAATAGCTAACGACATCACAATTCCACAGCCTTATTCTAATAGGAACATGCTACCAAGCTTCTCGAAGAAGAATGCGGAAAAAAGAAAAAAAAAAAAACCGGGTTGACTATGTTAGATTAGATTGGTCTCTAGGCACTCTTCTTTCACCTGGAAAGAAAATTAGGATAGGCTGCACTTTAATTCTCAATCATCTCAACAATATGTTGCTAGTATTCTGAAAAGTAGAGAAAAATACAGCAATTGCTGTTATCTTAAGAAGAGGAGAAGGCGGAGGACAGCTTCCTTTTATGTTAGAGGCTAGTGAACAAGTATGTCTCATTTATTTAACTGTTGTTTTTTCTTTATGAAGACTATCAAACTATATAGATTATTCTTTATCCTTAGTTCTTGATTTCCATCTTTAGTACCAAAGAACATTCAATTTTACCTTTAATTATTAATTATATTTTGTTACATTGCATCACTCTTATACAACCATTGTAAAAGGTTCTATTGTCAAATTGGAAAACATGAATATGAGACCCTTGTTATGCTGATTATGGTCAGTTGTATAATTTAAATATAATTTAAACCTGCAATGAAGTTTAGGAGGAAGAAAAGGAAAGAGTGGTAATAAAGTCTAGTTCTGCTTGTCATGAAGTTTAACATGCTGAATTATAAATTATAGATATCTAAGTATCTTAATATTTTTGCCCCCTATGGACAAAATCCTGTCTCTAGCACTGCTCACCCTCCTTCCTAGCTGCTAGCAGTCCACTCTTCTAACTACTAGTAATGCCTAACTTGATATTTTTTTCTATTAAACTATATAAAACTTTATACTGAGTTTATCTGTTTTCCAATTTACAATTAATTTTTAGATGTTGTTAACATATGAAACCACCACAACTAGTAAGCAGCTTACAAGCCAGGTGCTTTGCAAAAGCTCTGGCTGCTTGCATGCTGGAATTGCCTTTTAGATAATTTGAGGTAAGAAGTGCATAAATACCAATTATATCTGTAATGTACGTCCACAATGCATATGCCCTATTTCCATATCTTGTATTATGTTGTGAGCAAGGATGTATTAATTTGGATTACTAGATTAATTTGGATTTATTACAGCACCTGCTCCTCAACTTTCAATAGTAATTAGAAAAGTAGAATACTGTCAAAACTGCATATTTTAATTTTGATATCTTTTATAAGGCTTTAGCGGAGACATGTAGTTACGAAATTGAATTAAAAGGTGATGTATATACCAATTTCTTCTATAAATCGGCGTGCCTCTTCTGTAGGCAATCCACAAACTGCTGGACTTGGGTGGAGAGATGTTAGAATGTCAAACTACAAAGAAATTAGAAATGTTTAGACAAGGCTAAACGAAAATGTACAAACATACCAAATCTGTGACAGAAGAACAGCAAAACTTTGAAAAGGCTAGATGAAAATATTCAAGGTATAATCTGTAAAAGCTAAATGCCATACTTGGGAGCCCACACCATAAGAGAAATAGACAAGTCAAAATGGCATATTTTATGATGTGATAACTCAGCTCAAAATACAGATAGGTATAACAAAACAACATCAAAGATTAGAAGATTACGATCTGAAAGATGGCGCCACCCTCCACAAAATATTACCTCATCATCTTCATTCCTTAATTTGCCTGATAACTCTGCAGATAAATGTTGTACTCTAGGAAGTTTTCGAAGTGCTTTACTGGGTTCAACAAGTACCTCACTGCAAGTTATCTACACAAGAATGATATGAAGAGAATCAAGGCGCAAGAAGCATAAATTCAAGAGTTGATTGAAAGTACTTTCAGGTGAGCAAAGTAAAAGCATTAGCCGGCAACAGTGTTAATTGTAGAAACATTTGAACTCAACTTGCCTCCATCTTTCTTCTAATGCTTTCCCGTACTATTGTAAATTCATTATTATCTTTAGTACTGCATGTAAACAAGAGATTGTTGTCATATATATGCCGAAGTGACATCTCTTAGACTAGCATTTTGCAAGTTGATGTAGATGAGATCCTCATACATTGAAATGCACCTCAGGGCCATTTATATTATGTGTTGAGACATATCATGTCATGAATCAGAAGATAAAATGCAAACATCTAAGCACTATCAGCATGAAGAAGCAGGTAAGGCATAAGGTCCATTCACAAGATGGTATGCCTCATGTCTTTTAAATCAAAATAACCAAAAAAATATCATTTAGTTTATAAGGCAATGCATTGAAGTAATTATCTCAAAATATCTAACTGATACTGATTTTAGATTATTATGTTTTTTTGTGAAGCAATAAAAATATCTTCTATTATACCACAAGGCTTACAGGACTTTTCAGGACAAATACCCGTAACAAGTTCCCTGGAGCTGTATCGAATTAAGACTTGCAAATCTAAGTTGAAATATGTTGTCATTTTTTCCATTTCTTTTTTAATATCCAGTTTCTTACGACCTATGGGTGGTAAAAATGAGTGATCGTGTTGTTTTGGAATCATAATACAAACAAAAAAAAAAGCAAGGGACGCTAGGGTCTTGGATCTTCTGCACTGGCAGAATGTCTCCCTCAAGATCACCTGGGCAATTGCCCTAGAACAAAGAATCTAGTTTCTCAAACCTATGAACTATTTATAACAACATTCTCTGCACTATTCCAAGAACAAAGGAATAAGAGAAACCCAAAACCCATTCTATAGCCTAAATCATAAAGCTGAATATAGTCAGTACTTAGAAAGAAATGATATAAGCCTACTTGCAGCTTCCAGTCATTATGCATCCAGTAAAGAAATATAAAGAAAAACAGGAAAAGAGGAAAAAATGATAGGGTCATAAAAAAATCTCTACAACTAGGCCATAATGTTCATTGTTGGTGCAACCTATAATCGATTACTACAGGTATAAATTGATTTTATAATAATCAATTATGGTGCGATTGATTAGACACTTCAGCAAATACTCATCATCCCAAAAGAACATCATAGAGATATGTGAACGCAAAATAGAACATGATAGACATCTTATTACTGAAGCCTAACCAATGAAATATAACTAATGCAGCAAACTGAAAATACTACAACAGAACAATAAAAAAATATTGCCAGCAAACTCTGGTTCTAAGGATGTGATAGATGGCAACGATGGTAATGATGATGGGTGGAGATAACGATTGATGGACGAAGAAACGAGGGCTGGGCAAAAGATGGTGATAGAACTAGTCGGATAATTACCTCTGCGAGTTTGGTCCCTCCAATCCAATAAGAATCTTAAGGCCGCGCTCCACCAAGGTATCGAGATGAAGGATGACAGAGTCAAGAAGGTGGCTTCAAGAAGAAATAGGTCAAGAAGCAGGATGAAAGTGGAAGAAAAAGGGTCTCTCAGGACTTCGCCCACGGTGGCACTCACCTTTCTAGGGTTTCTTCTTCTCTTTCTTTTTTTTTTGATGTTGTCTTCCCTTTTTATAGGCCGAGTTACTGTTCCATGAATAGTAATCGGGTCGGATTACTGTTCTGTGAATAGTAACGGGTCATGTTACTATTATGTAAACAGTAACGGATTGGATTACTATTCACATGAACAGTATTTTTTTTCTTTTTTCTCTGTGTTTTTTCTACAGATTTCTGCGTATTTCTGCAGATTTATGTTGTATCTTTTTTTTCTCTTCTAACTTCCTTCCCCTCTTCTTCCGTACATGCACAATTCTATTTCCAAGACTATCATCCATCCTCCTCCGTTCCTAGGGATGAGTGATGACCGTGGGCATTGAAGAAAGGCTAAGGCTCAAGCAATTAAGTATGGTGGTTTGGAGTTGGGTTAGGCTTCCTATCACACCTAGGTGGACCCTTTTTGTTTGGCAGTACTAATACACGACTCGACTGAAAATCCAAGCCTAAACATGGTTTTGGATGAAAAACACAGAAACAACAAAAAACATAAACTATGTATAAGATGGAATCTTGAGACTCCATCAGTTCCCTCCAACTGGGAAGAACTCGACTCCTGACGAGTATGCCTCCTTTATGTGCTGCAATAAATTAGATCTCTGGCGCCTCAACTCGTCCTCGCTGGTCCAGGAACTGTCTGACATAGGTCTCCCTTGCCAATGCACAAGGAATCTGCAGTACTACCCATGCCTAGTGTCTACTGCTCGCACGTCAAGAATATCCTTAATACCCTCATGAAAACTGGACTCTGAGCCGGTGCTGGATAAATCTGGAACTGCAACCGCCTCTGATGGATCTCCATGGAACTGGTACAGATCGACGACGTTGAAAATTGAAAAAGTCTGGACGTTGTCTAAAAGCTCCAACAAATAGGCATTCACCCCCGGCTTTCGACGTATGCGGAATGAACCATACTTTTGCAGGTCGAGTTTGCTGTAACTGCCTAATGAAAATCTCTCTCCTAAAATAGGCCATCACCAGATCGCCCTCTGCAAAGTGAACCTCCCTGCGATGACAGTCAGTATCATCCTTATACCTGGCATTGGAGTCAAGCAAGCGTTGATGGACTTTCCGTTGGATGTGACGGACCTGCTCAATATTGTCCTCTGCTTCGGCACTTATCCGACCATGATAGAAAATGGAAGCACGATCAAGTATGTGTGGAATAGAAAAATCGTAAATGTTTTCAAATGGAGACTTACCAGTAGTACAATTTATAGAACTGTTGTATGCAAATTCAGCCTGTGCTAAAACCAAATCCTACTGAGTAGGACGCTCACTAACCAAACATCTAAGCATGTTACCAAGCGTATGGTTCACTACCTCTGTCTGACCATCTGTTTGGTGGTGATAAGCACTGCTGAAGTTTAGTTTTGTTCCTCATTTGCTCCAAAGAGTTTTTCAAAAATAACTAGTGAATTTTGTCTCCCTATCAGATGTGAATAATCTTGAAATACCATGCAGTCTGACAATTTCTTTAAAAAATAAATGTGCTATATGAGATGCATCATATATTTTCCTACATAGAATGAAGTGTGCCATTTTTTAAAATCAGTCCACCACAACAAAAATCGAATCAACCTTCCTAGTAGTCATGGGTAGTCCTACAATGAAGTCCATGGTGATATCCTCCCAAGGGCCACTAGGGATAGGCAACGAGGTGTACAAGCCTGTATTCTGGATCTTTTCCTTTTTCTGTTGACAATGTTGACATTTTCGCACGTATTAATGATGTCGTCTCTCATCTTAGGCCAGAAATACCTCTCAACTAGGAGTCCTAAAGTGTGGCTCTGTCCATCATGAGCAGCTAACCCTCCATGAAATTTCCGAATCAAAGTCTCACGCAATTCATCTCCACATACGCGCAAGTGTAATCCTCTAAATAGGAATCCGTCCTTGAATTCAGACAATAAAGGTTGGACTGCTTTTGGAATCTCCAATTCCTCCTAGATTTCTTTTTCTACCAGAACACAAACTACCGAGTCCTCTTTCAGTTCAGCTTTGAAAGATTTTGAATTTAAAATCAACGCCCTTTGAGTAGGTTCTTTGCTTTTTTTTTCACAAAATTTTTCGTTATATCTATAAAATTCCTTTTGTGGATAGAGTATAATATTCATTTTATCTTTCACAAAGAAATATGTATTCTTTTCTCTGTCATGCTGGATCTTCCTATCGTACTGCCAAGGCCTACCTAAAACACGTGGCACACCTCCATAAGCATAACGTCACACCATACCTGATCTTGATATCGTTTTCCAATGAAAAACTCTACTAGACACCTATGGGTGACTGGAACCTCAACTCCCTCCTTAAACCAAGATACCTTATATGGTTTATGAATCTTTTGTGTAGGTATCTTTAGTTTTTTTTTGCTAAAGTAGGTATCTTTAGTTTATCAACCATGTCTTGAAACACGAAGTTTTTAGTACTGCCACTATCAATCAAGATAGAACATTTATATCCTCCTGCAGTACCTATAGTCAAGAAAATACTTTGCCTCAACCAATTGTCCTAGGCAGGTTGCTTAGGTGCGACCATGACACGGTGAATCACCATGAGTGGGCCCACCTCATCACCTGTAATATAAACATCGTCATTCTCCGACTCATCTTGTTGTTCAGACTCACCCTCATTTGCCTGTAGATTGGGTTCATCTGAATCGTCCTGGCATCTTTGCTCA
Organism: Phoenix dactylifera; assembly: GCF_009389715.1. Classification (NCBI taxonomy): domain Eukaryota; kingdom Viridiplantae; phylum Streptophyta; class Magnoliopsida; order Arecales; family Arecaceae; genus Phoenix; species Phoenix dactylifera. The sequence goes on from NW_024067916.1 coordinate 354,538, forward strand.
ATCAAGTGTGACTGAGACTAGAATTCTCTCAGGAGACATTTAGAGAATTTATGTCCGAATTGTCGGCACTTATAGCAAATGGTAGTGGAATCATGTGCCGGTGCCAGTACGCCTTTTTTTTTGTCCCATAATTTCTTGTTAGAATTGGGCTTTAGGGCAGTTGTAGTCTTGGTAGGATTCTGAGAACTTATTGCCTTGTTTCCGAACTGACTCTCTTCATAGGTAGTGAAGTTTCTGTTTGAGTCCCACTTTCAACCAATGGTTCACCTTTGTTGTGCTTCTACTCTTAGTGCATGGTGATGGGCATCATCAATACTCAAAACATCGAATATCTCTACTTGGTCCAGGATGTCCCACCTCAAGCCATTGATATATCTACTGGCAACATGAATGGGGTCCTCACTAAGGTCGTGTCTTGCTTGGAGCTCATAGAACTCCTCGGTATACTCATCCACAGTCCTAGTCCCTTGTCGGAGGTTTTGGAATTTCAAGTAGAGGTTTTGGCGATAATTCAATGGGACAAATCGCTTCCTCAACTTCTCCTTCATCTTACTTCAAGTACGGATCTTATCCTTACCTTGCTGAACTCTTCGTTCTTGGAGTTGCTTCCACCAAACCAATGCATGTCCCTTTAATTTGAGGGTCACAAATTTGACCTCTTTATCCTCAGAAATTTCTTTCCAATCAAAATAGTGGTCAATTTTATCGACCCAATCAAGAAAAATATCTGGCGGAAACGCCCCTCAAAATTTCCAATATCTATCTTAATGCCATCATCCCAACGTCTAGCACGAGGAGGTTCTCTATGTGGTGGTCTCTCTCTGTTCCTACGTAGTGGTCGGTCGTCTAAGTCATTTTCTATCTCATCTGACTCACTACTCTCGACTACCCTCTAATTGACCCTTTGTCTACCTTGAGATCTGACTCTACATCTTGGCTCATCCTGATGGTTTTTCTCTCTCCTAGGTCTCACTATCTCAAGTATGTTCAATTCTAGTCTAGTCATGAAGTTGGAGAGGTGTTCTACCTGTCGTTGGATCTGCTCTAAGATTTGTTGCTGGGTTCTAAATGTATCTTGCCAATTATCAAACATGATTGTAGGCTAAGATTCGACCCAAAACTGTTTCGGAGGTGCTTCTAATATTATGAAAGTGAAACAGATTTTTTTCAGAAAACTTTTTTTTGATTTTTTTATATTTTTGCCGAAAATAAATATTTTAATACAGAAATTAATATTTTAATGCAGAAATATTTTCTTATTTTTTAAATGCGGAAAATGAATGCAGAATTTTTTTAAAATGCAGAAACTAATTTTTCTGTATTTTTAACTCCAAAAATTAAACTTTTTGTAGTTTTAAATGCAGAAAATATAATTTATTATTTTTTTAATCCAGAAAATATATTTCTCTGTTTTGAAGTGCAGAAATTTAATTCTCAGAATTTAAAATGCAGAAAAATGAATGTTTTAATGCAACACAATAATAAAGATTCGTAGATATGCAGGACCTATTTTTTCTGATACCACTTTAGTGCAACCTATAATCGATTACTACAGGTGTAGATTGATTTCATAATAATCAATTATGGTACAATTGATTAGACACTTCAGCAAATACTCATCAACCCAAAAGAACATCATAGAGATATGTGAATGCAAAACAAAACATGATAGATATTTTATTAATGAAGCCTAATCAATGAAATATAACTAATGCAGCAAACTGAAAATAACTACAACAGAAAAATAAAAAAAATACTGCCAGCAAACTCGGGTTCCAAGGATGTGATAGATGGCAACAATGGTAATGATAATGGATGAAGATAAATGATTGATGGATGAAAAAACGAGGGCTGGGCAAAAGATGGTGATAGAACTAGTCGGATAATTACCTCTGCGAGTTTGGTCCTTCCAATCCAATGAGAATCTTCAGGCCACGCTTCACCAAGATATCGAGATGAAGGATGACGGGGTCAAGAAGGTGGCTCCAAGAAGAAATAGGTCAAGAAGCAGGATGAAAGTGGAAAAAAAAAGGATCTCTCAGGACTTCACCCACGGTGGCACTCACCTTTTTAGGATTTGTTCTTCTCTTCCTCTCTTTTTTTGATGTTGTCCTCCCTTTTTATAGGCCAAGTTACCGTTCCGTGAATAGTAATCGGGTCGGGTTACTGTTCTGTGAACAGTAATGGGTCGGGTTACTATTCCATGAACAGTAATAGGTCGGATTATTGTTCACGTGAATAGTATTTTTTTTCTTTTTTCTTTTTTCTCTATGCTGTTTTCTGCAAATTTCTGCGTATTTCTGCAGATTTATGGTGTATCTTTTTTTTTCTCTTCTAACTTCCTTCCCCTCTTCTTCCATACATGCACAATTCTATTTCCAAGACTCTCATCCATCCTCCTCCGTTCCTAGAGATGAGTGATGACCATGGGCATTGAAGAAAGACTAAGGCTCAAGCAATTAAGTGTGGTGGTTTGGAGTTGGGTTAGGCTTCCTATCACACCTAGGTAGACCCTTTTTGCTTGGCAGTACTAGTACATGACTTGACTGTAAATCCAAGCTTAAACATAGTTTTGGATGAAAATCACAGAAACAACAAAAAACATAAACTATGTATAAGATGGAGTCTTGAGACTACATCAATTGTTTCTGATATTTCAAGAAACATGTTAGTTCATGATTCCGAGGGGATGTACAGTTTGGATACCTATGCGACAAATCTATATAGATATAAAGAAAAGGTTCTCTAAGGTTGAGAATTGAGAATCAGTGCTACGGTCCCCTATTGTTTGATCCAATATTTACCGGGACAGCCTTGACTTCCATAGGTCCTTGGTTTGACTTGGTTGTTATGCCAATAGCAGTGCCAGGCAGCTAAGTTGGTATGGAAGAATTGCTACTAGTACATGACTTGACTGTAAATCCAAGCTTAAACATAGTTTTGGATGAAAATCACAGAAACAACAAAAAACATAAACTATGTATAAGATGGAGTCTTGAGACTACATCAATTGTTTCTGATATTTCAAGAAACATGTTAGTTCATGATTCCGAGGGGATGTACAGTTTGGATACCTATGCGACAAATCTATATAGATATAAAGAAAAGGTTCTCTAAGGTTGAGAATTGAGAATCAGTGCTACGGTCCCCTATTGTTTGATCCAATATTTACCGGGACAGCCTTGACTTCCATAGGTCCTTGGTTTGACTTGGTTGTTATGCCAATAGCAGTGCCAGGCAGCTAAGTTGGTATGGAAGAATTGCTGCACCATGGAAAATCCTTCTCTATACAAGTTCTCGTACAAGGTTTTTGAACATAACTTCAATAGGCAAGAGGTGTAAACACTGCAAGGTGTGAAGCGATCTCGTACTAAACGAATTTTACTTTCCAACCAAGAGAGTAGAACCTATTCTTGCAATTGCGGTCAGTCTCGACGGCTGACCAAAGCCAGGTCCAACTCAATGGTGACTTCACCCTCACCTCGGAACCGGAGGTGGGAATTCCAAAAATTCTTTGTATACGTTCATTCCAACCTTCAATTCTCCTTTCTAGGATATCTTAAAATTAGCTATAGCTGTTTGTATAGAGAGTGAGTCAGCAAATCAAACATATATTTCGCCAAATCTTTAGCCATTCATGTCAATCCTATTTGAGGTGCTCCAATCATTTCATTTATATGATCAGTGAACTATGATAGAGCTGTTTGATGGCCTTTCCATTAGATGGTTTTGATTGTTCTATGAAAACTGAGTGGTTCCACACTTCAGAAGTAAAGTTGTCTAGAGCAATTAAAACTCGAGCCATAGCCCCACATATATACAAGATCAGTATTTGTCATATGGAGCTTGCTTATGAGATCTTTTACGCCCTTCCTATAATGTCCTGAGAGATATCTGCAAATTGGGAGAATCTACATATGCTTTGTCAGTTTTTAAAACTTTTCTCGAGCGGACAACATATTGTATTTATAATACCAAAACATATGTAGCCTCGACTAGATATTACAACATTAATATCCAAAGAGGGGGAAAGAGTGTAGCATAGATTCCACATTTCTAAAACAACAAAGGAGTCGGGGAAAGAACATTTAAAACTTAGAGCACAAAATATCAAGATCCCGCACAAAACAGAAACAGTGTTGCATCATTAGAGGAAAATAGCATCATTAAAGAGATAGAAGACTATTTTAGTTCCTCGCAAACTTCGAGTCAGTGGCGTGCATTCGAATGGCGTCTCTAACTTTTCATACCAAACTCTCCTGAGCCAAGCAAACCATTGAGCATTCCTCATTACCTATGTTTAATTTTTTTGTGAAAAGTTTTGAGCGATGATCCGGGCTTAGAATCGGCTATCAGTTCTGGAGATGTACCTGTAAGAAATAAAACAGGAAAAAAGAAAAAAAGAGACAACCTTAAAAGTAGATCATGACCAATTTGAAGATCTTCAACCTTTGTAAGACCCCTAGCACGAGTTCCAGCTAAAGCCTCACTTGTAATATTGGAGTACTTTCGATGAAATAATTTCTCTGGCTACTCAACAAAAAAAGAAGAAAGAGAGTCTTAGTTAGAATATAGCTACTTAAAGTAAATCTAGCAATCAATCACCTGTACCAGACTACTATTTTTTCTGTAATCGATGCACATGACCCACAAAGAAACAGTTAACAACATGTGTGTTCTATTCCAATAACCAAATAAAAGTAACAGAACCGAGAGAGCTCATATCATTCTTCTCACCATAGTACGCAATAGTTTTACAATGGAAAATGGAATTATGAACCCAAGTCAAATTCATTTTCATTTAGTACCGTGATTTGGGTGAACTTCCCCAAATATGAAGCTCTACTTATTTCAAAATGGTAACTGTAAGATTTGCAACATTTATCAAGTGCATTAAATTAACAGATCTACTTGACATGATGGTAGACCATTATTTTGTGATTCCTTTAGGTGCTGAAAAGTATCGTCAAAAATAAGAATGTTTTGGAAGGTCATAAGCATTTGGACAATATTATTCTCACCTCAATAACAGCAAATAATAGCAAAAAAGAATCGATTGTGACGCCAGTTAAGAAGCAGTACATTAGCAACAAGTATGAAACAATTACTGCTTTAAATAATGGCTGCCAAGGCAGGCCGCCAAGGTGCCCACTTTAACATTTCACATCATATATGAGCAGGGTCGGCGGAACTGTCTTGAACCGGACGGTTCTGGCCATCCCAAGCCGTACCGGTGGCTGACCGGTACGGTTCCGGCAACGAAAACAAAACTCGTTGCCGGAGTCGGAGAAGGAGAAGGAAAGAGAGAGCTAGCGAGGGAGGGAGAGGGTGAAACGCCGGCGGAGTGCCGACGGAGGCCGGCCTCGGCCGCGAGAAGCGAAGCCGCAGCCGCTGCCCCTGTTTCAAACAAAATAAGGTTCAGCCGCGGCCTTAAAAAATTCGCAATTTTTAAGTGAAGTCAGCAAATCAATTGCCGACTTCACTTAAAAAACACGATTTGCCTACTTCACTTAAAAAAAAAACGCGAAATTTTTTTAGCCGCGGCCTCCGCCAGCTCTCCGCCGGTCCTCCTCCAGCCCTCCTCCGGCCCTCCCTCCCCCGCTCGCTCTTTCTCTTTTCCTCTCTCCCACGGTCCCTCTCTCCGTACAGGCCCGGCACGGCCCGTACCGAATCGTCCCGCCGGAAAACCGGTACGGTGTCCGGTACCAGTTCCTCCGACCTTACATATAAGTATAGAGGATGAGATTGATTTATAAATCCATATTACATTTTTGCCAAGTTAATACTTGCTATTGAATTAGTGCATCTTATTTGACATTTTATGTTTCACTTACTAGATTATTACTACTTTTACGTTTATCCTTATATCTATCATGTTGTATAATTCATTACTTTTGGGCCCCCTTGATCTCTAGCAACAGCCTAGGTGGCTGCCTTGGGCCTAGGCACTCAGTGGTCGCCTGGCCGTGCATCTGCTGCAATTTTCAAACAAATGAAAATAATGACAGTATCACTGGGTTTCAAACATATCATTATCACTAAGCAATTAAAACAAGGCAGAGGCTCTGTTGATCTAATTAGCATACCGTATTTCCAATAAATGCTGGAGCATCAGGTGGCTGAATAAAGAACTGGTAAGCATTTTGGCCTTCAACCTGCTGACAAGGTGCAAATAATTGAGTTCTTAGCCCATCAGCAGATAGCATAACGAAAATATTTAAACAGGAGCTGCATGAGGGGGACCATACCTGTAAACAAGCTAATAGTGAAACAGGATCAATGCTAGTATCAGTAACATATCTACTACACCTTGCAAGTACAACCTAGAGAAATATTCAGTAAATTACTATGGAAATGTAAAGAATTAGCAATAAATGTGGTAATTGATTTTGGAAGCCCCATTAACAAGCAGTTACCAAGAAGAAAATTTGCCAAACTTAATCGCATACAAGAGAATATCTAATGATGATATTGTCCAGTAAGTTACCAACATAAAGAAAACCATGATAAAACTTTGAAGAGGAAAACCTTAAAGCAGTTGTTTCCTATGTTGTCTTAAGATAACTAGATAATAGATATAATTCTAGGGTGTTCTATTTCATAGAAAGACAACAATAAGTACCTTCACCAGTTCCGAATTTCTTCCTTTTATGATCTGCAGGGCTTTCTTAACAGAAATATCCCAAGATGTTCTTGTCGGAACATGATTAAAGCCAATAATGGCTGTTCTTGGGACCAGCTTCCTTAATCCACCGAAACAGGGGGTGATCTGCATAACTATTGGTAGGTTAAAAGGCATAGCCAAATTTCTTCTGCAACAGATAAGGAGACTCAAAAAGAGCTCCACAAGGGAACATTCATTACGCAAATATATACCTGGTGCATTGTAGCTTGAACCCCATTAATTGCTTTTTTCCATGTCCAAAGAAGAGTGTTGTCCCATGCAATATTCAGAGCAAGCATTGAACTTTCTTCAAGCTCATTAAACTCAACCTGTCATTCAATTTCTTCGATAGCAAGTGGTTAAGTACTAACAAGCAGGTTGTGGGCACACATCTATATGTATGCTATCTCAACAGTGATGACTTTAAAGTAGATATTCAATTGGAGGCACTTAGAGTGAGAAAAGGAAAGGTACAACATACCTGCGGAACAATAAAGTAAAATGAACCGAAATTCTTCCATTCAGGAGAAACATTTGTTCTCGCATCAAAACGAATACCACCATATGCACGAATCGAAGGACAATCCTTTGAGAGGAATCTTCATAAAATAAGGTGAAGGACAATGTATTAGGAACAGACATAAAAATTATTCAAGACATCCACAAACTTATGGGCATAATACCCGCGTATAGCATGATATAACCGGCATCTTGCTTTGTTTCTAAGAGATTAATAAGTCATATCCCTCATCACCGAAGTAAGGTGTATCCAGCTCCATAACCAAAATCATGAGCTTAGTAACTTCTCCATTCACTCTTTAAAGGCATGAGGATCGGTCATACTCCTTCCATATAGGCAATCTGACAAATACCCTTATGCTATGTATACACTGAATCTGAGAGGAACAGCCCTTCAACCAATGCAAACAGTTCCATTTTCAGTACCCGAGGGCCATATGATCATATCCGCACAATGCTGAGCAGTGAGCACTGTTTTGATATTGCACACCTTCAACTTATAAGAAGAAATAAAAAAATAACAGAATTTATCTTCAGACATCTATTTGAGTTGATTTCTTCTATCCGGCCAACTCACATGTATGTTGTTACAGGTTCTTCGAGACAAGGAGAGCACAATTTTACAAGAAAGAATAACAAGATGCTAGCGATAGTGTGTCAAAAAAATCAAATAGCTTTGTCCTGTTTTACTAAGTTTAGCTCACTAGATTATTGAATCATAAGTGAAAAGAATAAAAATTTTGTTACGAACTGAAAGGAATGTTGCTTGTATTCTGATGGAACAGTGGCATCTACAATCCATGCTTCATTTATTGGGTAATTCCTTCCTTTTGGGGGCAGTCAATAGTATATGTTCCATAGATTAGTGCTATAACCCAACCAACATATCTAAACTTATATTCAACACCTGGCTTCTTGAGGATGAGACTTAAACAAATTATGTAAGGAAGCCAAACCAAAATATCAATTTGTTTCGAGATTACCTAAATCCTTGCAGGTCCCCAACCACTTAAAGAGCTAATAATGCATGTGCAGAACTTGAATAAAGAGAAAGAAATCTTTCACGGAATTCATACCATTGACACATGCTCTTCTTGTTTAGGCATATCTCAGTAAAATCCTTTTACAGCGGAAGAACTCCTATTGATTAGGTTTGATATGTCAAGAAGAAGCTAAAAGCAGGATCAAAGATAGCGAAGGAAAGAAAAGATCGTGAATCAAGAATTTGCAACAAAATGGAAAATTCCGTGGATCGTGATTCCAAAAGCAAAACATGTAGCGGTTGATTGACGATTGTGAGACAAAATAGATAGATCCAAGAACGATACCTTTTGATGCAGCGCCAGTCGTCCAAGGAGAAAGGATTGGAACCTTGAAAGAAGACCGCGGATCCCACACCTGCGACGCTGACGATGTCCTCGTCCTCCGAGCTTGGGAGCCGCCCTCCATTGCTGTCCCCAAAGGACAAGGGCAAGGAGACGCTCGGGTGAGATTTGGCGGAGAAGTAGCAGCGAGGGAGAGGGTGCTGCGCGTGGAGCCAAACGATGCCATCCGCCCTCTGCCGAATTGGGACCTACATTATATTAACAGAGAAGAAGCGATCAAGAACGACGTCCAAAGACCTAAGAGAATTTGGAAGGCAAGGGCAAGGAGTGGATAATAACCCTAGAACCAGAAAGAAACCCTAGCGCCGGCGAAGGACGGAGAACCGACCACCCGCCTCCTCTCTCTCTCTCTCTCTCTCTCTCTCTCTGTGGGTGTGGGTGTGGGTGTGTGTAACGAGGGGAAACAGAGCATGGGGCTGTTCATTTCGTTGCCTATCGGAGAGCTGACCGCTGACAGAATGGAATGAAGTGGACGGTGTCGATCAAGCATCCGCGCATGATGCGCCACTGATCTTCTTCTTTTAGGATTTTTTGCATGGTATTTTACTAAATATCAAATTTTGCATAAATATTTTTTTAAAATTAATATTTATATTTATACCATCGTAAAACTCTGTTATTGTATAAATATCTCTAATATAACAGATGTTCTAACGGTATTTAAAAAATCATATTTATATTAATTAAAAATAAAATAAAAATTTAAAATGACGTTATTATCCTTACTCTTTCCTTCCCATCCCATCCAGTGCCTTACTCTCCCCTCCCCTGCCTTACTCTTCCCTCCCCTTTCCACCCCATTGTGCCTTACTCTCCCCTCCCCCCTAATCCACCCCCGCCCCCCTCCCCTCTCCGGTGCCCGGCTTCCTCCCGACCCCCTGCGTATCGGGATCCCGATCGCGGGTGTTCCACACAACTGTTCTTGTGCCAGAAAAGAAGAAGAATCTCTTTCGATGTGCATACAATATGCATGGGATTAGCCGCTTCAATGGGATCTTTCATTCTGGTCGGAGGAGAAATTACCAAACATCTAGCATTTCCTCTCCACAGCTGTGCTCTGCTTCAGAATCTCTTAGGCCCAGAAGAGAGAGAGAGAGAGAGAGAGGACTGTTGGTTTGAGTTGGAAAGAAGGTGGCTTGTCTAAGGACCAGAAATGATGTCGAGTAGCTTGTTAGCCTAGCTGCACAAATATAATTGATAAATTAAATATTTCTAATATTCAAAAATAGTAAATAAGAAGAATAAACTAGTAAATAATTAACTTGATAATATAATAATAAAATAAAAAAAGAGATAAAAGATGGCATGTGGATCGAAGCATGCTGATGCGTTGTCCCAAGAAAGTTTATGCCCCCCACACATGGGTCTGCTGGCACAGATCTCCTACAGATACGACGACCCAATACAGAATCACGTATTCCCCGTCAGTGCGCCTCCAGGGAAGAAAGAAGAGCACGTTCACGCTTGCAAATAGCTCAAAAGAAACTTAGAAAAATTATGAGGAGAAGAAAATTTTTCTTTATTTCTTTTCTCCCCAATGATCCCTAGAGCCATTTTTATCTAGACTCTCGGAATAGGAAGAAGAGAAAATTTTGATTGTCTTTGAAATGATCCCTAGAGCCCTTTATATAAGCTCAAGCGCGTCAAAAGAAGCAAACTCTCCTCCTGCAGATTCTTGTGCTCCTTTGATCATACGGCTTATTGCATCTTGGCTATCCATGCTTCCTTCCTTCTTCGAGGGGCCTTTCCATGCTTGCTCTTACGCTGAATGCATAACACTTGTCATGGTTTGCTTTCTTTGGAAATTTTTCCATATTTGCTCCCTTGCTTGTGCAGGACGTTTGCCACTTGGCCGTTGACCAATTTGGTTTTAAAATATTTAATTTAATTCAACAATCCTCCACATAAATTAAATATTCAAAAAAAATAAAATTAAAAAAAAATGTTGAGTATCTTATATTATGTAATAGGTGTAGGTACCTTTCGGTTTGAACCTTCACTTAGTAACAATTGATTACCTCTGTGGAGCCAAGGTGGACTATGCCTTGAACTTTGGTCCATGATTTAGATTTCATCAACAGCATACATAATATAGCGTGAACATGCTCGAAGCGGATTTGCGCTTTACGGCCATGCGCAGGTATCTCTTCATGTGTGTTATTAGGGAACAGCCTACTTCCCACAATCGCGGCCTCACGACTACACGCATATAGGTGAATCCTAAAAAGGGTACGAGCAAGTAGGTACCATGCCTCATGGGTCTCGGATTCATTAAGAGTAAAAATTCAACCTAACCCTTGCTTTTTATTAGCACTGTTGCCCTAAGGGATGGGAAAAACAAATAGTGCTCCTCATTAGTCACCTATCTAGCTTGTTTCACCCATTGAATCTTTTTAGATTGGGTTACCACCGTGGTGACTTTACTTATGGGCTTAGTCCCATCCCTCTCGACAACTCTAGAACCACTGTTCTTGACAATCCTTTGATAAGCTGATCAGCTAGATTCCTTTCGGATCTTACAAAATTTAGTGTAATCAAGTTATTCTTTAATATGTATCTCAATGATTTATGGCGCACTTTCAAGTGCCTATTTATTTTCACATTTGCATTTTCTTGATTGCATTTATCTATAACAGATCTGCAGTCACAATGAATAGATATAAAAGGTAATGGTGAAGTCACAAGAGATAAATCTATTAGTAGATCTCTAAGCCACTCAGCCTCAATGCTAGTGGTATCTAGGGCAATCATTTCAGATTCCATGATGCTTCTAGCCACTACAGTTTGTTTGGTAAACTTCCATGATACAGCTGCACCTCCTAAAAGAAAGACAAAACCAGTGGTAGATTTGGTGTCAACTATATCACTGATCCAGTTAGCATCACTATAGCCTTCCAGAACAGCAGAATAACCACAATAATGTAATCCTAGAGATATAGTATCCTTAAGGTATCTGAGAATTTTTTCTAGAGCAGTCCAATAATCATTATTAGGAGTGTGAGTATATCTACTCAGTCGGTTCACAGAGTATGCAATATCATGCCTGGTATAATTTGCAAGAAATCCTAAAGAATAAATGATCAGGGCATACAAGCTTTGATTAACTAGATCACCTAAGTTCTTCTTTAGATGAAGAGATAGATTATAGGGAGTAGATACAGGATGACAATCAGAGTAGTGAAATTTTTTAAGAATCTTCTCCACATAGTGGCTTTAGGACAAAGTTATTCTATCTTCATTCCTCATGATTTTAGTATTAAGGATTAGGTCTGCTTGTCCTAAATCTTTCATGTCAAATTTTAGAGATAAAAAATTATTTTACTTCATTAATAATTTTTAAGTCTGTTCCAAAAATTAGGATATCATCTACATATAGACATAAGATTATGATTTTGTTATTCTTCTTTTTATAATATACACATTCATCTGTGTTATTAATTTTAAATTTATTAGTTAGGATTATTTCATCAAATTTAAGATGTCATTATTTGGGGGCTTATTTTAGACCATAAAGAGATCTAATCAACCTACATACCTTTTTCTCTTGACCTGGGATAATGAAACCTTCGGGTTGGTTCATGTAGATCTCTTCATCTAGGTCCCCATTCAAGAAAGCAGTTTTAACATCCATTTGATGTATAATCAGCTTATGAATGGAAGCCAAGGCAACAAAGATCCTAATGGTAGTGATTCTAGCTACAGGGGCATTAACATCGAAGAAGTCAATCCCAGATTTTTGAGTAAAATCTTTGGCTACTAACCTAGCTTTATATTTGTCTAAAGTTCCATCTGGCCTAAGTTTCTTCTTAAAGATCCATTTACACCCTATAGGTTTACTTCCTGACGGTAGATCTGCCAATTCCCAAGTGTGGTTTTGAATTATAGATTGCATTTCATTATCTATTGCTTCTTTCCAGAAGGGGGCATCTAAAGATTTCAAGGCATCATCTAAAGAAGTAAGAGAGTCTTCTATTAGGAATGCGTAGTAATCTTCTCCAAAGTTCTTTTCAACTCTAGTTCTTTTACTTCTTCTAGGTTCAATTTCTTCTTCTTCTTCCTCTCTAAATCTGGTTCCGCTAGAACTAGTCCATAAATTATTATTGGTATTTATTTGATCATTTATCCTTATTTTAAAGGGAAATATACTTTCAAAGTAGATTGCATCTCTTGCTTCCATTATGATATTGTTATTTAATTTCATTTATTTGAGAGTTAAATTCTAAAAATCTATTAGCATTACTCTCAATTTCATATCCTATAAATATTGCATCTACTATTTTGGGTTCAATTTTTTTTTTCTTTTATTTTCTAAAATTTTTACTTTAGCTAAGCACCCCCACACTTTTAAGTATTTTAAGTTAGATTTTCTATGTTTTCAGATTTCATATGGAGTTTTATCATTATGTTTAAATGAAATTCTATTTAAGATATAAGATGTAGTTACTAGTGCTTCCCCCCAAAGATTTTCTGGTGCATCTAAAGTAATTAGCATAGAGTTAACCATATCCATTAAGGTTCTATTCTTTCTTTTAGCTACTCCATTAGATTGGGGTGAATAAGGAGTTGTCACTTCATGAATTATCCCATGTTCTTCACAAAACTGGGTCAGCTCAAATGAGGTATATTCACCTCCTCTATCAGACCTTAAGATTTTAATCTTTTTATCTAGTTGGTTTTCAGCCTCAGCTTTATAGATTTTAAATTTATTTAAGACCTCATTTTTAGTTTTGATAAGATAGAGGTGGACAGTATCTAGAAAGGTCATCTATGAAAGTTACAAAATATTTGTTTCCACCCCTTAAGGTTCTTCCTGAGTCACATACATCACTATGTATGAGTTCAAGGAGATCAGAATCTCTACTTACAGAGTGAAAGGGTCTTTTAGATAATTTGGCCTCTACACATATTTCACATTTATCATTATTCTTAAGTTCTGATTTTGGGATTAAATTCAAGTGCATTAATCTTTTAATTGAACTATAGTTTACATGTCCCAGCCTACTATACCAGACAACAGGAGAGTCAATATGAAGAACAATAGAATTTTCATTCATAGATGGAATAATTACATTAAGTTTAAACAACCCATCGCAAAGAAAACCTTTTCCGATGAAAGAGACACCATGGGTTACTACAACTTTATTTGATTCAAAAACAATTCGGTATCCTTGCTGAACAAGCAAGGATCCACTAACTAGATTTCTATGGATGTCTGGAACATGGTGCATGTCTTGCAGAGTGAGGATTTTCCCAGAGGTAAGTGTCAGATCCACTCGTCCCACTCCAAGCACGCGCGCCACAGCATTATTACCTATGGTCACAGTTTCTCTACGTGAGATCTGATAAGATGAAAACGAGGAGCGATCAAAACAAACATGTATACTAGCTCTGGTATCAATCCATCAGTCCAGTGCTAATTGTGTCATGTTAACTTCAGGTATGAAGGAAACAGACCTGATAGCAGTCTCAGAGGAGTCAGCCCCACAGGTCACCACGTTGGCCTGGGCGCCAAAAGTAACAGGACCCTTACTTCTAGGTTGACGAGGAGTAGTGATCTTATAGAAGCATTGGTTGGCCATATGGTTAGTTCGACCACACACAAAACAGCAACAAACAGATTCTCCTTCTTTCTCTTTCTTCTGGTTCTGAGAGAAGTTGGGTCTTTTGTTGTTGGGCTGAAAGGAGTTTCTATGGTTGAATGATTTCTTCTTGAAGGACTTGTTGTGGTTGGGACGGAAAGAACGATTTTGATTTTTGGATTTGGGCTTGGATTCAACATTGTTGACTTTGGGCAAAGGATTGGAGGAGTGAGATTTTTCTCTAAGGCGATGTTGTTCTTCAATCCTAATAGAATTTAGGACTTGGGTTAGAGACAGATCACCTTGGGAGTGGCTCAAAATCTTGGCAAAGTCTGACCAGGTAGAGGAAAGTTTGTCCATAATACAGGTAACTTGGAAAGACTCATCTAGGTGGGTTTCATTTGCCTGAAGTTAAAGAATCAAGGTTTCATATTCATGGATTTGATCATTCATAGGTTTGAAATCAACAAATTTAAACTTGCTAAAGGCAGAGGCTTTGAATCTCTTTACCCCGGCATCATCAAGTCCATATTTATTTTTTAGGGTATCCCAGAGATCCTCGGCACTCTTAGCTACATAATAAATATCATAAAGCCTATCAAAAAGGGCTCCTAGGATTCTATGAAGACAGTGGTAGTTGGTTTCTTTTAGAGTCCTAGTGGAGGAGGCACCAATAGTTTGAGAAGACGAAGGAGCAGGGTTTGGATTGTTGCGAGTACGAGGTCGTGAAGCAGATGGGTTAGACCCACTAATGGCCGAGATCAAGCCTAGGGTGGCGAGCCAAAACCGCATTTGATTTTGCCACCTTCTAAAGTTTTGACCATTAAACTTTTCAGGTTTAGCACTAAAATTTTCAGATGTATGGGAAGCCATTAATTTGTAGCTTAACACAGTTTTGACACTTGTGGAAATGAGAAGGTTTATGTCAAATTATTGCACTGATATCTAATTTGAACTTAGATGTCTAGTTGAAAAATCCAAAGAATAACAGCCAGATCAGCTCCAGATCGGTGGTGGAGCACTTGGCTCACTTAAGTACCAGCCTTTCTTAGGCACGTATGCCTTTTTGACAAGCTTTTTTTAGACACCGTTATTCAATAGATCATTTCACTAGATATCGTTCAATTTCATCCTAAGTGCAATATTAAGCTAGCTCCTATGAATTAACCAATTTTCGAATTTTCATTTGAATGGAATCTGAAAATTACTCCGTGAGGAGTCCAAATGGAGGTATTAATAAACCTCTTGGAGGTTAGGCAATCTAATATTTTGCTTGGAAAATTAAGTACTAAAGTAAAGCTAGCATAAATGTGTAACAGCTAAAAAATAACAATTTTCAATTATGCAGCAAAATATATAATAAATGTTGCAATTTAAAATCTAGTGCTAACAGTATATAAACTTTTCTGGAATGTTAGCCTAGATGCACAAATATAATTGATAAATTAAATATTTTTAATATTCAAAAACAGTAAATAAGAAGAATAAACTAGCAAATAATTAACTTGACAATATAATAATAAAATAAAGAAAGAGATAGAAGATGGCCTGTGGATCGAAGCATGCTGATGCGTTGTCCTAGAAAAGTTTATGTCCCCCACGCACGGGTCTGCTGGCACAAATCTCCTAGAGATACTACGACCCAATACAGAACCACGTCTTCCCCGTCAGTGCGCCTCCAGGGAAGAAACAAGAGCACGTTCACGCTTGTAGATAGCTCAAAAGAAACTTAGAAAAATTATGAGGAGAAGAAAATTTTTCTTTATTTCTTTTCTCCCCAATGATCCCTAGAGCCCTTTTTGTTGCCCAAGGTGACAAGCCAAGAGGGAGGGTGAATTGGTTTTTCTAAATTTTTCAATCCCTTAATTAAATCAATTGATGAGTGAGTGGTTTAGTTAATATTAATTGAGTGTGCGTAGTGAAGTTA
Organism: Phoenix dactylifera; assembly: GCF_009389715.1. Taxonomy (NCBI): domain Eukaryota; kingdom Viridiplantae; phylum Streptophyta; class Magnoliopsida; order Arecales; family Arecaceae; genus Phoenix; species Phoenix dactylifera. The sequence continues at coordinate 370,612 of NW_024067916.1, forward strand.
GAACAATACACAATACTAACACACAAGAAGTATAGTGGTTCGGTGCTCTCCTAAGCAGCTACGTCCACTCCCCAAGCGTCCCCCTGTGAATTCACTATAATTTCGCGGATTACAATTGGATTGTTTTTCGGGCTCACTATCCAAAAATCTTTACACTTTGATTTTTCGGGATCACCAAAAACCTATGTTGGTTTTGCGGGCTAACCAACTGTTGGGAACCCGCCCATGCCGCTGATATTTCAAAACAAAAATCAGATGGCAGCGGAAAGGGGGCATATGCGGGATCAACGTTCATCGCATGAACGTTGTTTCGAGACCTTTCGTAATTAGGTAAGAATTAAAACTTTTAAAACCATTAGGAAGATCAGATCTTCACCTTGCGCGGGTAGATGATCACCGCAAATCTGAATTCGTGGTTTTCGGAAGAGGGTTCGCTTGAAGCCGTTCAAACGTCCGGCCTCTATGGGTATCCACACGAAGTAGAGGACCGATCAAATCTTTCTTGTCTTCCCGGGGTGCTAGCTCCCTTGCAAAGACTTCTTTTGATGGCTGATCTCCTCTCTTTCAATCAACTCTTGATTGCACTTGAGAGGAGGAAGAAGAAGGATGAAGAAGAGGAAGAAGATCAAAGCCCTTCGCAGCCTTCTTCTTTTCTCATGCGTTGAAGCCAAGAGGAGGAAGAAGGGATGTCGCCAAGGTCTTCTTTCCCTTGCACCTTGCTTGCGGTTGAACCAAGGGAGGAGAGGGGAGGGTGGCAGCAGCAAGAGGAGGGCTTCAAGTGCATTAGGGCGCCGACCCCTTGCCTCCTCTTATATAGCCATCTAGGGCTCCTACAATCTAGGAGCCCTAGAGTTAATTCCATAAGAAGGGGGCGCCGGCCCCTCTCTTCATGCCGCACACAAGGAGAGGAGGAGGGGCGTGATCCCTCCTTCTTGTGATGCCCTAATCCTCCTCTAAGGAGGATTAGGTGTCCCTCTTATGGCTAAGTCCTAATCCTATTAGGCTTTAACCAAATCATGAATCAATTGGGTTCAATCCATGCTAGTCCTAATCCTATTAGAACTTGAATGAACCATGACTCAATTGAACTCTTCAATCCTAATCCAATTAGGAGTCATGTTGATTCATTAGATTAATAATTAATTTAGACTTAAGAAATCCTAATCCAATTAGGATGTATTTAATTTTAGTCCTAATCCAATTAGGACTCTATTTGAATCCGAAGTCCTAATCCAATTAGGATTTCTAGGAATCCTACTCCAAGTAGGAATCCAATTTTAATTCAAAATTCCTAATCTCATTAGGGTTGTAGGAATCCTATTCCAAGTAGGAATCCCAGTCCTACTCCAACTAGGATTCCCAGTCCTAATCCAATTAGGACTCTAGGAATCCTACCCGAAGTAGGATTTGTGTTTAAGTCCAATTAATTAATTCCCTTTGTTCCTTCTTCAACCGAATATCAATCGAATTGATTACTCGTGATTCATAATCACTATTCAACCATTGGATCGGTCAATACTTCTAGTGTGTGTGACCCCATAGGTTCTACTCTGACTGGTAGTGAGATATATTATGATCTCTATCATAATATCATTGAAAACTCCTTTCAATGGGTTGGAACGATTCCAACTCAACTCATTAGGGTTTATCGATCATCAAGATAATCCCTATGAGTCCCACCATCCACCAGTGACACCTAGCAGCATGTAGTGGCTACCCAGTAGAATAGAAAGATGAACCTCTAGGTGCAGTTAACATGTGATACAGTCCTACTATCGTGGATCCCCACAGGATGGAGGTCATGGACAACTCATCAAACCCCATCGTCTGTCATATGTCAAGATTTATTCGACTTGAGTTCGATAGTGGAAAACTCTTTTTCTACTTTATATTACTGCCCTGGCCAAGGTCTTAGAACTCAGTCTAACAAATCACATAGGATCACTCCTCTTCTATCAAGGTCGATAGATTCCTTATAGGTGCATACCCTACTCCTACAGTGAACTTACTGCAGCCAATCTACACTGCATAGACCCATATGGCTAGAGACCATGTATGTGTGCAGTCAAACTACAATAACCTCACTGTGAGTAGCCGAAGCATCGCAGGTCAAAGGACCAGTCACACTACTGCAACATCAAGCAAGTCACTGACGAGTGGATAGACATCCAAGTGACTTCTTGTCTTGGTCACGCTCAGTACCCTTGTTCTCTAACAAGCACCTGCACTATCACTTCAGTGTCCCTACACTGTGGACTCAAGTCTCGTCCATCCAGAAGGAAAGTGATCTGTGCACTGATCGGATCGATCACCGTCCTTGTGATGATCCATTGATCAGGAGCATTTAGAAATTAATCACCAATGATACATGGCTCAAATTCTCAACTCTTGAGAATATGTATCATCATCTTATTAATTTCTTGGACGATTCATAGACACATAAATAATATGAATGAAAAGATGCCTTTTATTTATTCAATAATAAACAGTCAAGTACAAAATTATGTCCCTAGAATCAACAATGTGTCAGCCAAATTGGCTTCTAGGGCATACATCTAACACCAACAATCTACACCATTGGTTTTACGGGCTCACCAACAAACCTTACAAAGTAATTAAGAAAAAAGAGTTTGAAACTCCTAGAAGAGCAAATATAACAATTTTACACTAATAGAAGAGATAAAAAAATAGTTATGGATGCTCTTCTCTTCTTTGCCAAGGTTACTTCACTTCACAATGGTTTGGTGGAGCTATTGAATGCACACTCAGATTACTCAACCACCTCCTTTTTGAGACTTAAATGGAGAACCTTGATGAAGGATGCTAGGGCTTGCTTTGACTTGAATGAACTATTGATTTCTTGGCAAAAAAGATACTTTCTCTGATGAATAGTGTCACTTTAAATACTTGCCCACCTCTATTGGTCACTCCCTATTGGTTAGATTTGAAAAACTAGCCGTTACTAGCCGTTGGGAGGTCAAAAAGCACTTATGCAGAACTAGCCGTTATGCTCTTGCCCGTGCTGGGGTCGACCCAAACTTTCCTGAGGTCGACTCAACTTGCTGTTCATCAGACTTGGGGTCGACTCAACTTCCTCTAGGGTCGACCCAACTTTCTATGGGGTCGACCCCTGCTACAGTGGGGTCGGCCTTCTCAGAAACCATAGAACTTTGTATTTTCGGCTATTTTCACTGGGGTCAACTCAAGCTTTCTTGGGGTCGACCCGTGCTACAGTGGGGTCGACTCAAGTTCCATTGGGGTCGACCCTCTCAGGGATTCCAGAGACATGGTTTTTGAACACATATCCTTAGGGTCGACTCATGTTCAGTTGGGGTCGACTCCATTGGGGTCGACTCAAGTGTTCCTGGGGTCGGCTCAAGGAATCTTGGGGTCGACCCTCTCAGTGAATTCCAAAGAGTTGTTTTCTTGAGGCTTCAAACTGGGGTCGGCTCAAGGTTCTTTGGGGTCGGCTCCTCACCTGGGGTCGGCTCAAAGATACATAGGGTCGACTCCACTTACTGTTCATCTGTGCCATTTTTGCAGAGGTATGCTAGATAGTTCCAAGGTGTGCAAGGATCGACTCCACTTAAGCTGGGGTCGACTCAATCCACACTTTCCTGCATCTTAAGGTTAGACTAATTCATATAATCAATGAAACATATTTCAAGCAATTTTGAATGCATGCCACAATAGAACTACATACCCTTAACAATGAAAATTACTGTTTTGCCCTTAAGAGTATATTTAATTTGAAACTTTGCTGAATTAGAATTAAGAGTTCTCTATCACTTTTCTACTACAAATTTTATCTCGTTGTTAATCATTGAAAGACGTCTTGATTTCATTCTCTTAATATATCATGAATGTATCGAGGGTGTCGTATTCATTAGTGATGTATCACGTTAAACTGAATTATTAATTTGATATTCCCTCAATGGTTGTATTAATCATCGAAATAACACTATCATCCTCAATCTCTTCCTTTTTGATAATTACAAAACATTGAGCACGAGCAAATTGACACTTATAGTGAATTTAGGAGTTTTGATTTAGAAAGAGCTTAAGTTGCTGAATTTTAGCTTTTCAAATTTAAAAGTGAAAGCTTCCCCTCTTTAATCGAAATATTGTCAATTTGAGCTTTTGATTTTCTCCTCCTTTCTTTTGTATTTTATTAAAGATGAAACTTCAAGAATTTGAGATAAAGCAAGAATTTCATATTATGTATCGAAGCATGAGGAGTATGTGCCAAATTCAGAAATTTTGATTGAAAATTCAGACTTTCTTATTTTGAAAATTTTTATTATTACATATTGCTCCCCCTTAAGTGAATATAATCTCTTTCTTTAATTTTCAAACTTATTTCTTCCCCTATATCGCAATTCCCCCCCTATATCGCAACTTCTTTCTTTTCTTACTTCTCCCTCTTTTTGTTATCATCAAAAGAATGTATAACAATAGATAAGTAGAAGCAATAAATGATAAAATCCAAATTCTATTGATCAAAATGAAACATTGTAGTATACTAATGCCAAAAGTACAATGTTCTTCAATTAAGGTGTAAAGTACATCAACAAAGTAAAATGCATATGAGAACTAGATAAATCCTAGGCACTAATCATGATGGACTCCTGTAGTGCTATCATCGGGCCTAGGGGGAATCTAATGGCTGTGATCTAGTCCTCATCCTCCTAGCATAAGTGGTGAGGGGAGGTTTGGCCTGATGGGACTGAGTCTGTCATGGACCTCTGTGAGCTGGGTGACTCTGTGCCAAAATCTCTGACTCAGCTACTCGGGGCATATATGGACTATGAGCCTCTCTCTCTCTCTAATGCTGTCACCTGATCTCTGAGGCTTCTAATCTCAGCAGTCATACTGTCCATCCTGCTCATCATGCCATCAGAGAGAGTCCTCACCCGAGCTGACATAAGCTCAGTCATCCTACTCCAAAACTTCTCTGTACATCCCGTAGGTGTGGATGACGAAGGTCCAGCCTCTGAAGGTGCTGTAGGATGATCCGCAGGTATCTCAGGCTCAGGGATAGAGTCTCCAATATCTGGTGCATCACCCTCTGGTGCATGTACCCCTGCACCTCCACGCACCCACTGACCATCCACCTTCTCATGCGCACTAGAGACCGTGCAGTGTAGGTGTCGATAAATAGCAAATGCCTAGATATCTCTCCCTCCACATATATGTCATGCTGCCTGAATATCAGGGTGAGTATCATACCATAGGGCAAGGAGACTCTCGATTTGCATATGGCCTCTCGCATCTGCCTAATCATCATAGCTGGAAGATTCAAGAAAATACCCTGAATGACATGCTCCATAATAGCCAAGTCATGCTCAGATACATGATCAAATCTTCCACTCTTCGGAAACAATATCCGACCTATGAAGTTATACAATAACCTCATCTCAGCTGATAGAGAGCTAGCTATTAAATTTTCTGAATAGTCAAAGTCATCTCTCTCAAAAATTATCTGTAAAGCCCTCAACTTGTTCTCTGGTTTTTCTGGTATGGCTCCTTCACAGGGGAGATCAAGCAACTCACTTAGGCTTTCCTCTGAAACATGAACTTGTACTCCTCGGACCTCAGACACAAGCCCTCCCGGACCGACTTTTAGAAATGCATAGAACTCACGAACTAAGCCCGAGTAGGTCACCAAATCTAGGAAGCAAAGATACTCCCATTCTTGCCTTCGAATCCAACCACCCAACCGGAACCCTTCTTGATCCAAAAATTCGGAATGGATCCGTCTACCCATGGTTACCGGTCTCCCTGCATATTTAGCAAGTTGAACTCAGGAGAAGGAGGTGGAGGAGGCTCCACACGTGTCTCACCTCGTGAAGAAACTGTAGAAGACTCTCTAGCACGCCCTTCTACAATGGTTGGCCGTGAAACCCTCCTGGATCTCTGGCAACAGCTTGCTTGGATCCCATTTTTACCAAACCCTCACTTAGGTCTTGATCCAACGGCTTGGAGAAGCAATCTACTACTGTTTGGAGTTGATTGGAAGGGATTGGAGAGTGGAAAATAGGATTTTAAGAAGAAGACAAAAGAATAGAATGCCCTAAAATAGCTCACGGGTCTCCTTTAAAAACGGGGTCCCGCTGTTGGGTCGACCCCAGATTTTTCTTGGGTCGACTTAAGGAGGGGTCGACCCCATTCTAGCTCGGGTCGGCCCTAGTTCAGGCCAAATTTTTTTTTTTTTAATTCCTCCTTCTTTCTGATCCTTACCAAATCTTTATGGGACATTGATATATGAGTAAGGAATCTATAAATAAATGATTTTACTAATGTTTCATGGAATTTTCAAAATGGAAGGAGAGTATCATGAGACAACTTGTTCCTTTCAATTGGTTTTTTCTTTTTTTTAATCAAAGGGATCACATATGCCTAGTTTTCTTCTAAGCATGCAGAATCTATCTTCACTTAAAGGTTTTGTGAATATGTCAGCTAATTGTTTCTCGGTACATATATGCTCAATACATACATTCCCATTTTGCACATGATCTCTAATAAAATGATACCTTATTTCAATATGCTTGGCCTTAGAGTACTGAACCGGATTTTTGGTAAGGTTAATGGCACTAGTGTTATCACACTTTATAGGAATGTTGTCTAGTTTGATTCCATAGTCCTCTAGTTGTTACTTGAGCCATAGTACTTGAGCACAACAACTCCCGGCAGCTATGTATTCGGCCTCAACCGTTGACAATGCTACTGAATTCTGCTTTTTGCTAAACCATGATACTAAGTTATTCCCTAAAAATTGACATGTTCCACTAGTGCTCTTCCTATCTAATTTGCATCCAGCAAAATTTGCATCAGAATATGTAAGCAATTCTAGACAAGAGTCTCTAGAGTACCATAATCCTATGTTTGTGGTTCCACTCAGATATCTAAGGATTCTTTTGACAGCACTTAGATGTGACTCCTTAGGATCTGATTGGTATCTAGCACATATTCCCACACTAAATACTATGTCAGACCTACTAGCAGTGAGGTAAAGCAAAGATCCAATTAAGCCTCTATAGAGCTTCATATTTACACTTTTTCCTTTTTCATCTTTGTCTAGTTTACTAGTAGGGTTCATTGGGGTGCCTATTCCCTTGTGATTTTCATTTCCAAACTTCTTTAGTATTTTCTTTGTGTACTTAGTTTGATGAATAAAGATGCCTTCCTTAGTTTGCTTGATTTGTAATCCGAGAAAGAAATTTAGTTCCCCCATCATACTCATCTCGAATTCTCCTTGCATTAATTCTGCAAATTCTTTGCAAAGAAGATCATTAGTGGCACCGAAAATTATGTCATCTACATATATTTGTACTACTAGCAGATTTTTATCTTTTCTCTTGAGAAAAAGTGTTTTATCTACATTTCCTCTACTAAAATCATTATTTAACAGAAATTTACTTAGTCGATCATACTATGCCCTAGGTGCTTGTTTCAATCCATATAGTGCCTTATGTAATCTAAATACGTGATCAAAAAATTCATGATTCTTAAAATCAGGGGGTTGCTCTACATATACTTCTTCTTCTATATAACCATTTAAGAAGGCACTTTTTACATCCATTTGATATAATTTGAAATCCATGAAGCATGCAAAAGCTAGAAGTAATCTAATAGCTTCTAATCTAGCCATGGGAGCAAATGTTTTTTTCAAAATCTATCCCTTCTTCTTGATTGTATCCCTTAGCTACAAGTCTAGCTTTATTTCTTATAACTACCCTATTTTCATCTAATTTATTTCTAAAATCCATTTTGTTCCAATTACAGAATTATGCTTTGGTCTCTCAGTTAATGTCCATACATTGCTTCTTTTAAATTGATTTAATTCTTCTTGCATAGCATTAATCCAATTTATGTCATTCTCAGCTTCTTCATAAGTTTTAGGTTCTATTTGTGAAACAAAGGCAAGATAGTTATTTAAATTTCTAAGAGAGGATCGAGTTCTTATCCCTTGAGATGGATCCCCAATAATTAAATCTTTGGGGTGTCCATGTGCGTACCTCCATTTCTTTGGCAAGTCTTGAGATTGTGGTGGCACACGATCATCTTCCTTTTTTTGATTTGGCATGTCATTAAGATTCAATTTTTCAAACTCAATAATTTCTGCATCATCATCAAAAGTACTTTCTCTTCTAGGAGACTCACTAGCAGACTCATTAAAAATAATATTAATAGACTCTTCAACTACAAGAGTTTTTTTGTTGAATACTCTGTATGCCCTGCTAGAAGTAGAGTATCCTAAGAAGATACCTTCATCTGACTTGGCATCAAATTTACTTAGATCCTCCTTGCCATTGTTTAAAATAAAACATCTACACCCAAATACTCTAAAATATTTAGCAGTTGGTTTCTTATTCTTCCAAAGTTCATAAAGAGTTTTCTTTGTTATAGGACATATTAAAACACGATTTAAAATATGGCTAATGTTTATGGCTTCAGCCCAAAAGTACTTTGGAAGATTTGACTCACACAACATCGTGCGTGCCATTCTACCAATGTCCTATTTTCTTTCAACAACCCCATTTTATTGAGGCATTCTACATGCTGAAAATTGATGAGAAATACCATTTTCATTACAGAATTCTTCAAAGTGTTGATTTTCAAATTCAGTTCCATGATCACTTCGAATTGCAATTAAGGTGAGCTTCTTTTCAGTTATGATATTTTTATAATATTTCAAGAATGCTGAAAATGCTTCATTCTTATGTGCAAGAAATGAAACCCATATATATCTTGAGAAATCATCTACTATAACTAGTCCATACTTTTTTTCTCCTAGACTTGTAGTTCTAGTAGGCCCAAATAGATCCATGTGTATGAGTTCAAAAGGCCTAGTGGTTGATACTACATTCTTTAATTTGAAAGATGATTTGTTTGCTTTCCTAATGACCATGGTCCACAGATTTTATCTTTTTCAAAAATCAATTTTGGTACATCTTTTATCAAATCCTTTTTCACTAGTTTTGATATTAAGTCCATACTAGCATGTCCTAGTCTACAGTGCCAAAACCAACTTGTTTCACTTTTCCTTTCTTCATTAGTGATTAAGTATAATCCATTTTTCTTGCCTAAGTCATGAAGATCTACCATATAAATATTTTCATGCCTATGTCCCATAAGTACAATGCTATTATCTTTAGGATTTGTGATTATGCATACTGAGGCTTCAAATATGACTTTAAGACCTTTATCACAAAAATTGACTTATGCTAAGTAAGTTATGTTTCAGACCATTAACTAATAAAATATTTTCTATAAAAGTGGATGGAGTATTATAAATTTTATCCTTTCCAATAATAAGTCATTTTCCATTGTCTCTATAGGTTACCACTCCACCCTCCTTAGATTCTAAAGTGAAAAATTGTTCTATGTCACCTGTTATGTGTCTTGAACAGCCGCTATCTAGATACCATCATCTGTCCCTCTTTTTAGCTGTAAGACACTCCTACAATCAAAATCAAGAATGTACTTTAGGTACCCAAACTATGTTGGGTCCTTTAGGGTTAGTACCTAATGTTCCTTTTGGAACCCAAATTTTTTTAGATTTTAGCTTACTCTTTTCACTCAATTTGTTATAATTGAACTTTCTAAAATTACATTTATATGCTTTGTGTCCTACTTTATTGCAATAATGACAAGTTATATTTTTATTTTTGGCTTTCACAAATATGTTCTTTAAGTATTTTTGCTTTCTATTTGTTTTTATCCTAACCCTGCTTTATCATATACAGCTTTTTGACTATCAAGAATCATATTTAATTTAGTTGAGCTAAGTGTAAACTTGTCCACTAAGGATTTGTATTTTTCTGCTTCTTCTTTTAGCTTGAAATTTTCAGTAATTAGACTTTTAGTTTCATTAGTGAACTTCCTACTTAATGTTTCATAGTCATTAGATAGTTTCAGCTTTTCTTTGATAAGAGATTGATTTTCATCTTTTAGAACTTTATTTTTATTGATTAGTTTCTTGTGTTCTTCCATGAGTTCTAAAAATGCATCATGTAATTCTTCTACCGTAAAATCACATTCAAGTTCAGAATCTACCTCATCGTCATTGGCCATGTAGCAGATTTGGGCTGTCTCTTGTTGATCTTCCTCTTCCGAGCTTGACTCCTCACTTTCACTCCATTCAGCCATGAGGTTCCTCTTTTTAAGCTTTCTTGCCATCCATTTCAATTCTAGGCAATCTATCTTGAAATGCACGGGCTTGTTATACTCATAGCAAATTGGTATTTCTTTTTCTTTTTCTTTGTCCTTTCATTTTTCCTTGCTCGAGCTACCTTTAAGGAAGGGCTTCCTTTTATGAAATTTCTTCTTCTCTCTCATAAATTTTCTGAATTTTCTTGCGAGCATAGCCATTCCTTCTTCATCATATTCTTCCTCATCATCAGACTCCTCTGATTCAATTTTCTGTTTTGGAGTCGTAGACTTCAAGGCAATGGTCTTCTTTTTCTTGACCTCCTCTTCTGAGTTTTGCTTCATGGTCAACTCATGGGTCATGAGTGATCCTAGAAGTTCTTCCAATTGTAGTATATTGAGGTCCTTTGCTTCTTGAATTGTAGTTACCTTGGCCTCCCAAACTCTTGGTAGTGACCTGAGAATTTTTCGCACTAGTTCAGAGTTAGTATAAGACTTTCCTAAACTCTTTAGTCCATTTATGATTTCTGTGAATCGAGTGAACATTTCAGTTATGGACTCTTTGGATTCCATTTTAAACAATTCATACCTATGTACTAATATATTTATTTTTGACTCTTTAACCTGATTAGTTCCTACATGTGTGACCTCTAGTTTATCCCAAATTTTTTTCGCGGAGATGCATGTAGATATTCTATTAAATTTACTTACATCTAGTGAGCAGTAAAGTACATTAAATACTTTAGCATTTAATTGTGCTAGTCTTCTATCACTCTCATTCCAATCCATTTCTGGTTTAGGAATGATTGTGCCCTCTATACTAATTGTGATTGTGTGTGGTCCTCTAGTTATGATATTCCACAAGTCATAATCTAGAGCTTGAATGAATATCCTCATCCTAGCTTTCCAATATGTGTAATTAGTATCATTAAACAGAGGAGTTCTATTTGTGAATTGCCCCTCGCTCATAGAACATCCTACTTGGGTTTCATGATCTTTGACTCTTGATCGTGAGATCAACAAATACTATGAGAGCACCTAGCTCTGATACTACTTGTTGCCCAAGGTGACAAGCCAAGAGGGGGGGGGGGGGGTGAATTGATTTTTCTAAATTTTTCAATCCCTTAATTAAATCAATTGATGAGTGAGTGGTTTTAGTTAATATTAATTGAGTGTATGTAGTGAAGTTAGAACAATACACAATACAAACACATAAGAAGTATAGTGGTTCGGTGCTCTCCTAAGTACCTACATCCACTCCCCAAACGTTTTCTTGGGAATTCACTATAATCCCGCGGATTACAGTTGGATTGTTTTCCTGGCTCACAATCCAAAAACCTTTACATTTTGGTTTTTCAGGATCACCAAAAATCTATGTTGGTTTTGCGGGCTCACCAACAACTTACACCGTTGGTTTTACGGGCTCACCAATAAACCTTACAAAGTAATTAAGAAAAAAGAGTTTGAAACTCCTAGAAGAACAAATATAACAATTTTACACTAATAGAAGAGATGAGAAAATAGTTATCGCTTTGAGGATGCTCTTCTCTTCTTTGCCAAGGTTACTTCACTTCACAATGGTTTGGTGGAGCTGTTGAATGCACATCCAGATTGCTCAACCACCTCCTTTTTGAGACTTAAATGGAGAACCTTGATGAAGGATGCTGAGCTTGCATTGACTTGAATGAACTATTGATTTCTTGGCAAACGATACTTCTTCTGATGAATAGTATCACTTCAAATACTTGCCCACCTCTATTGGTCACTCCCTATTGGTTAGATTTGAAAAACTAGCCGTTATTAGCTGTTAGGAGGTCAAAAAGCACTTCTGCAGAACTAGCCGTTATGCCATTGCCCGTGCTAGGGTCGACTCAAACTTTTCTAGGGTCGACTCAACTTACTGTTCATCAGACTTGGGGTCGACTCAACTTCCTCTAGGATCGACCCAACTTTCTATGGGGTCGATCCCTGCTACAGTGGGGTCGGCCTTCTCAGGAACCACAGAACCTTGTATTTTCGGCTGTTTTCACTGGGGTCGACTCAAGCTTTCTTGGGGTCGACCCGTGCTATAGTGGGGTCGACTCAAGTTCCATTGGGGTCGACCCTCTCAGGGTTCCAGAGACATGGTTTTGAACACATATCCTTAGGGTCGACTTATGTTCAGTTGGGGTCGGCTCCATTGGGGTTGACTCAAGTATTCCTAGGGTCGGCTCCAGCTGGGGTCGGCTCAAGGAATCTTGGGGTCGACCCTCTTAGTGAATTCCAGAGAGTTGTTTTCTTGAGGCTTCAAACTGGGGTCGGCTCAAGGTTCTTTGGGATCGGCTCCTCACCTGGGATCGGCTCAAAGATACATGGGGTCGACTCCACTTACTGTTCATCTATGCCATTTTTGCAGGGGTGTGCCAGATGGTTCCAAGATGTGCCAGGGTCGACTCCACTTAAGCTAGGGTCAACTCAATCCACACTTTTCTGCATCTTAAGGTTAGACTAATTCATATAATCAATGAAACATATTTAAGCAATTTTGAATGCATGCCACGATAGAGCTACATACCCTTAACAATAAAAATTACTGTTTTGCCCTTAAGAGTATATTTCACTTGAAACTTTGCTGAATTAGAATTAAGAGTTCTCTATCACTTTTCTACTACAAATTTTATCTCATTGTTAATCATTGGAAGACGTCTTGATCTCATTCTCTTAATATATCATGAATGTATCGAGGGTGTCGTATTCATTAGTGATATATCACGTTAAACTGAATCATTAATTTGATATTCCCTCAATGGTTGTATTAATCATCGAAATAATACTATCATCCTCACTTTTTATCTAGACTCTTGGAATTGGAAGAAGAGAAAATTTTGATTGTCTTTGAAATGATCCCTAGAGCCCTTATATAAGCTCAGGCCCGTCAAAAGAAGCAAACTCTCCTCCTGCAGATTGATGACGTGTCTTCTTGTGCTTTTTTGATCATGCGGCTTATTGCATCTTGGCCGTCCATGCTTTCTTCCTTCTTCAAGGGGTCTTTCCATGCTTGCTCTTGCGCTAGATGCATGACACTTGTCATGGTTTGCTTTCTTTGGAAATTTTTTCATGTTTGCTCCCTTGCTTGTGCAGGATGCTTGCCACTTGGTCGTTGACCAATTTGGTTTTAAAATATTTAATTTAATTCAACATAGGTGGCTTTAACAGCACTGAGTTGGTGGTAATGGAAACAGAAAAAGAGAAACAAAATCAGGATAAAGGCTGCACAACGCCACCTAAAATCCAGCAAAAGATCAGAGAAATGAGTTCGCTTTGTGATAACAAGCAAGAGAGTCTCTACTTTTTTTTTTTGTGTGTGGGTGGTGGTACTATTGGTCGTTTTAAAGTGAATTTATGGCGGGTTTTTAAGGCAGACAGGAAGGAGATATGGGTGTCTTAGGAGATTGTTAGCTTGCTCCCATGGCCTTATTATTCTCTAAAGGGATGGGAAATGCCAGCCAGTGAGGAGGAAAAGCCCTAAGGGGAGTAGGGCTCAAGTGTGGAAGGATAGCAACAAGCATAGGTTCACAGAATCCAAAGGAACCTCGGCCCTTCAGGATTCTCTCCGATCTATTACACTGTTGATACCTCTGGTGTCTCGGTGCTGTTTTTTTTTTTTCTTTTTCCTTCTGTTTTTTGATTTTTGTTTCTTTTAACTTTTGAAGGAGAAAGTGATGGAACGCTCAACTAAATATGTGTCATGTGCCAATTTTCTACAAATGGAATTGGATTTTGGAAGAAGGTGTGGCTTGTAAACAGACTCAGTTAGTAGGTAATGGGTCACCTATTCTGACTGGAGGTCAATTGCAAGTCTTTCGGAGTCTTGGATTGCCCAGCACCTCATAATTATGATATGATTAATTAAATTTATCCAAATTTTTATCCAAAAGCATGGTAAAATTTTTATTTACTTATATATTTTTATAAAAAAATTATTTGCACGTCTACCTATTAAGAATATTTTAATTATTTTAATTTAAAATCGTTAATTTTTTAATGGCGTAAGATGGTATTACGAAGGTATACATACAAATATTAATTTTGAAAAGGTATTCACGTAAAATTCTATATTTAGAAAGGTATCTATGAAAAAAAAAAACTTTTTTTTATTTTCCGAAGCCTGGACTGATGGATCCTGGCCATCCAAAAAAAGGGATAAGGTACTCCGAAGAGAGAGAGAGAGAGAGTTTTGCCGCATACCTGGAGGCGGATGATGCCGGAGGTGGAGGGAGGCGGGTCCGCAACCACCAAGCGGAAATCGCCGACTTGAGCTCCGACACCGCCGACTCGGGAGCGGAGACCGCGGGGAGAGTCCTCGTCTCGCAGATGCCCACCGGCACCACCATTCCTCCCCTTCCGCACCCGTTCATGGACAGACTGCACGGGCGATACCTCTGCCCACCCTCGCTCTATTAATTAAAAAAGGATGCAAAAGGAAAGAAAGCAAACACGCAAATTGGAGTTTTAGATAAACCAGCCTTACGTGTCGAGCCGGAGGAACGGCTTGCCGGCAAAGGGAGGAGGACTCCGGAATTGGCAAACTTCCGGTGGAGTGAGCAGCCATTGTCATGGAGATTCCTCTCAAAAAATAAAAAAATAAAAGAAAAACGAAAAGAAAAAACGATGAAGGTGCGGAAGAGCTCCGAGAGCGTGGGCCGAGTGCTTCACACACCCAGTACACTATTTCAAGTGTTAAACATTAAAAAAATACTTATTTAATATATTTTTCAAATATCAAAATAATAATTTATGAATAAATTAATATTTTTTAAGTGAGGGAAAATTTTGATGCTTAAATAATTATTGAAATAAAGTGAATGAAAAAAATAAGAGATAATCTCATCAATAGCCGCACCAGCAATACTCGTAGCAGTAAAAATAGCGACGCCATGGCAATGAAATTAGCAACCAATAACAACAACAATAATACCAACAGCAAGGGGAATACCAACAGTTATAATAACGATACTTTTAGTTTGGGGCCATACTTTTTGAAGATATTAAGATATGTAGTCATTCCTTCTTCCTATGTGATTCTCAGTCCATCTCCATCGCTACCTCTATTTTTTTTTATAGATCACTTCATTTCTTAATATTTCTTTTATTGTATTACACTACATCTATCTCAATATTCTTATTTTTATCATATTTATCTTGTTTATATATTATTTT